>NW_007734780.1:49194-52055 GCF_000696425.1 Galeopterus variegatus
AACCAACTGAGCTAAGTGGCCAGCTTAAAAAGCCAAAAGAATGCGTATTAATCTCTACTAGGGATTAGAATGCGTATTAACCTTCTACTAGGTTCACATTTGCCAACTCTACATGGCTGTATGCTGCTCCTGGTGCCCTGGAGGACACACCACATGTGACGATGACGTACTTCAGAGTCCACAGGAGTAGGCTCCCTGCTCTGCGGCTGTCTGTGAATCAGGCAGTGAAGAGCCCTGGAAAAGGTAGACTCTGAGCATGTCTTGAGTTCCCATGTCTTCCTGTAACTTCCTGTAGAGTTTCAGGCTCCTTCTAACTCTACCAGTCATGTATTACTGTTTTCTGGGGTCAATCCCCATCTCACAGTCACTTCTAAGTTTTTACTCCTTTAGAATTGCTATGGACCAGGAAACAAAATAGCCAAGAATGTTTCATTTAAGTCTAAAATGGATATTAATACTATTAATAAAATGAATAATTTAATGCTGCTATGGTAGTAGCAAATGAATGCAGACACTGGGGCCACCTGGGATCCAGCTTGCAGGTTGGAGTGAGTTCCATGTTGGGTAGGAGATAGTAGAAGAGTTGTGAATTAACCTAGTTAAAATGCTGACCAGCAAGTACTGAGTTACATGTGCAGAGTAACTCCAAGGAAAGCCTCACTGGGTATTCCAAGAAGGCAACTGCCCAGTCCCCAGTGTGTGGGTGGGAATGGGGATAAGGGTGGCCTTTGGACTCAGACAGTCCAGCTACTGACTTGCCAGCTATGTGACCTTGAGAAGACCATTTAACCTCTCAAAATATTAATATGTCTTATTTAAAATGAAAGTAGTATCAAGAACATAAGGTTGTAAGGATTAATAAAAAAATGTGTGTAAGGTGCTCATCAAATATTCAAATATTAGCATTTGTTAGAAAACACATACACATCATACTTTGGATCCTCTCAGTATTTCACACTGGGTGCTCCCCCCCCTTAAAATCAGTAAGACACTTAAAATGAAAATCCTTACTTTTTTTCAGCAGGAAGTTTTTTGTTTTATTTTGTTTTGTTTTTTAAACCTCTTGGTTAAAGAACAGCAACAATGAGATTAGCACTATGGAATAGTACTTAGGGTATTATTATAGGATGGAACATATTAATCTGTATGTACATTGAAGATGCTGAGGCTTGGAAAGTATGGGCTAATATGGAAAATGTCCCTTTAAGACTTAGACTTTGACCTGAGTTTAAAGGGCTGGAGGGATCAGGAATGACTGGAAGGACATGAACAATTTTAGGCAAAGTCCACAAGAGGAAGAAAGATAATCATCTAAATAAGTTAGGCAGAAACTGGGAAAGGGTTGAGGTTAGATGTTTATTAGGGAAGAAGCATTCTGGGAAAGAACCACATCCTATGTAGCTTAAGCAAAAAATGGGACTTGATTAGCTCATGTAAGTGAAATCCGGGCTAATCTTGGCTCTAGCCAGGGCTGGACTCAGGGCTCAGATGGTGGGGTGAGGAAGCCCTGCCCTCCACCTGCTAGACAGCCTCTCTCCAAGTTGTGAGCAAGACTCAGATCTTTTAGCTCAGTGACCAGGGAGAAAGCCTTTCCTGAAAACCCCAGTAAATTTCAAAGAGGTATCTGGTCTAACCTGGGCAACAGGCCCGACCTTCTCCCCATCACTGTGGTCTTGGTAGGACTGGGGTGCACTGGGCAGGGTCAGCTGACTAAGCCACGTGGGATGGGCTTCACCACCACCAAGAGGAACTCGGCTGTCAAAGACAGGGCAAAGGATGCTGGGGAGGCTTGAGGAGCAATCCTAACCTCCCCACACCATCTGCTGACACCCCAGGGAAAACACACTTTCTGCTTCAGCTTGACACCAGCCCCCTGAGCCAACAAGACCCCCTGAGGTGACAACAGATTCACATGATCACATGAGTTCCTGGAAACCCCATCTTATAGCAAAAAGTTACTAAGGGGACTAAGTGCAGATAGTTCTTTTGTTCCCAGAAGTTTGGAGCTAGGGCAGAATTCACTGAATAGAGGGTCAAAGCAGAGAGGAGAATGGAGTGAGGGTACTGCTTAGTCAGTATTAATGAATGCAGCCACTGCGACCCCCAGGCTCCTGGATGCAGGTTGGAGAGAGCCTCATGCTGCGTAGGTGATAGTAGACGGGTTGTGAGTTAACCTAGTTAAAATGCTGACCTGCTAGTACTGAGTTACGTGTGCAGCTTCATTTCTAGGATCCTTCCTCTATGTCACATGTGAGTCTTCAGTTCAATGGAATACTATTCCTTGTCCCTAGTAGAAAAATCTCATGAATATTTTTAGAGAATTGTTTGTTCACAGTAAGAAGCAGCGCACATCCTGTGTTTGACATGCATCCTTCCAAGACTCATGAGTGACGAGGCCTGTGGAGCTAGGGCAGAACTAGCACAGATTACTAGAATGCGTTAGAAATTCTTTCTGCTTCAGATCAGTGGCTAATTAAATTTGGGTTGGTTATTGGAAAAGTGCCAGTTATGGAAACGAGCATCTGTTGATCACGCTTCGCTTCAGATGCTCGGCTCCTCGCTAGAGCCGCATTGGAAAGAAAGTGGGGAACCACTGCTAGCACCAAGGCAAGCAGGCATGGTAGGAGGGGTGATTCATCATATTTACTTTTCAGGCTTTCATCTTGATTAATTCAGGGGCATTCAGATATCAGAGAAAAATGGACCATTTATTTGTTTTAGATTCAGGCTTGGGCACAGCAGGCTTCGGCACAGCAAATTAGATTGCCTCATTTGACATTTCCTAGAAGTATAAGCTAATAGTATTCCATTTTTTGGCAACTGGAAAGTTATATTTGAACATTCTTCAACTCAATTGGCAG
>NW_007734780.1:53498-54031 GCF_000696425.1 Galeopterus variegatus
ACTTATAGAAAGTGATTCTTATTTGTGATGTAATTTTGTTTAGCACATGGAATAAGCGAAGTTTCTAAGCATCTGGCTGCTTCTTCTGGCTTTTCCTCCAGTACCTCTAGTGCTGGCTCACTGCTGTGTCACCCTTGGTAAGGCCCTCACCATAAGTGAGCATGAAAAGTGGCAAATCATGTTATTTTCTTCTAGACACACATTTTCTTGGTATGTTGGCAAATCCACTTCGCCAACAATAATACCACATTCCAGGTAATGAAATCCTTTTATCTTTTCAATTAGAAATGGTTGGCCTAAGCAAATTAAATCCAAGAAAGTACCATCAGTTAATTATTTCTTAATTGTCAGATATGTCTGGTCTTCACCAGTTGTCTCTAAGACGATGCTGATTTATTATTTTAACATGTTTTTCCTATACTCCTTTGGAGTTTATCTAATACTCTTTTAGGTTTTTCTTCAGTGTTCTGCTGTTTGTTTTCATAGGTGTCATGAAATACAGTATTTCCCCTGTATTACTCTGTAACTTTGGG
>NW_007734780.1:54438-56199 GCF_000696425.1 Galeopterus variegatus
GTTTGTTTTCATAGGTGTCATGAAATACAGTATTTCCCCTGTATTACTCTGTAACTTTGGGGTTTTTTTTATTGTAACTGTAGTCTTTTCTTTTTTATGGAATTTCTGATATTTAAAAATAACTCTAAGGTTGATAAAATGCAAGCACTTTTGGGTGGGTGAGGGTTAGAGAAGAGATGAGACAGTGGGTGAGTTTGGATTGAGCCTTGTTTATTTAGGTGTCTCTGGGATACCAAGGTTTATATGGTCAATATGCGCTTGGAAATGGTCTGGAATTTAGAAGAGAGTTCAGCGCTAGAGATAGATCTTTGGAATTGTTAGCATATAAGTAATATGTGAAACGATGAGAATAGATGTAAACATCCAAAGGAGAAAGTGTAAGTTGAAAAAATGCTGGTATTATGGGCTGGGTAGAGAAAAGAAGACCTGAGTGGTAGAGAATCAGGAGATTTGGGGGAGAGTCCTATTTTGGAAGTCAAAGCCAAGGTTGAGGTAAGAGTCTGGCCATCCATCAGTCACTGGCCTCAGAAGGCAGTTTTGTGGATTGGAACAGCTGAAAGCCACTCTAGTGGGTGGAGGCATGAGCGACTTGTGAAGAGGGGGACAGTCTGTTCAAGGAGACTGACAGTGAGAAGGTGAGAACTGCTGGAGAGGGTTGACCGTGTTACTTAGGGAGAAGAGGGAGAGGGGGAATTAGCAGCAAGGGAGAGAGTGAAGAAAAAGAGAGGGGTATGTTGATGGCTTGACGTCTCGGGGAGGTGGAAATAGCATCAGGAGCACAGGGGCGAGTCTCTGAGTGGGGTACACATTCCTTCAGCTGGAAGAAAGGAGGTGAGTGGAAATGTAAGTTAGGAAATAGAAAGGAAAGAAGTGGGCGAATTATCAGTCTTGATGCTTTTCCCTTCTCAGTGAAGCAGGGGGCTGGGTCATTTGCTGAGCCTAGAAGAGTTTGGCAGTGTCTTTATAAGTTAAAATACATGGTGCACCTAGCTTTTGTGGACCTCATATATTACATTTCCATTTTGGAATCTAAGTCATTTCTCACTTTCTTCTGAACCCCAAAACATCATGTTTAAGAGCCAACAGCTTATAGCAAAAGCCATAGAAGTGCTGAGGTCTCATAAAACTCATCCCGGGCATTTCTGACCAGCTGAAGGCTTGCCTTCAGATGTGCAACTTGGCCTAAATAGTAAATGTGTGCAGATCTTTACAGGTCTTATTGCTGTAAAGACTGATGGCTGAGTAATTTATACCTTCACTAACCTGATACATTGACTCACTCTTTGAGAATTTTATATCTTTTTTGGAGAGAGAGTAAAAACTCTGTGGGGGAGGGAGGTCCCCTGAGAAATGTTAGTGTTCCTGATGTAATAATAGGCTGGAAAGACTTTTATTATGGTGTAAGTGTGACAGCTAAGAAATGGGCAGAAACAAATGTGAGTCATACAAAATCCTCATTCTACGTCCTTTACCTGTTGTCAATAAAATTCAGGAAAATGTATGAGGAACTTAAAATTATATATTTTATTTCTATTTTATATAATATTTATAATGCTATGCACTTTAGCTTCACCTCTGATGAAAATGAGACATATATGTAGTTTTACTTTCCATGAGGCAGAAACTCCTTCAGCAGAGTGATCAGCCATGAAAGAAGGGACAGGGGTGGGGATACAGGCTTCTGAGTCTCAGTGGAGCCCTCAGAATCTTAAAATTTGCTCTATTTTCCTTTGGGACTTCTTACCTTTGCCCCAGGTTCCC
>NW_007734780.1:56864-63463 GCF_000696425.1 Galeopterus variegatus
TCAGAATCTTAAAATTTGCTCTATTTTCCTTTGGGACTTCTTACCTTTGCCCCAGGTTCCCTACTTCAGAGCATAACATGGAGTAAACCCAGAGCAGGCTCCACCCCCCACATCCACAGAACTCGGCAGGAGCTTGCCTGTTCTTGTCCTGGCTTCACACTGCACCTCGGGGTTGGGTACAAAGTAGTTTTCCAAACCTCAGATATGACCAGCCAGAACCTGTTAATTGTTGGCCACTGGCCAACGCTGAGGCCACAGGTGCTGTGGCTATCAAGATCCTGCTCACTGGTATGTTCGGTTACACAGAGGTTGGGTACGGTGTGGCAGCACAACCTAGGGGGACTTTGCCCAACTAACAATAAAGACACTTAAATATAGAGTGAACTAAGTGAAAAAGTTAAAGAAAATTAAAACAAGAAGCATTGGAAGGATTTTGCCTTTACTTAAAATTTCCCAACGTTTTCCTTTTTAAAGAAAATTAGCTAATAAGCATTTATTAAGTGTTTATTGATCATTTATGGCTTATAAATACTTTCTAAGACTTTACATAAGTGGTAGGTTTGAATGTGCTCTTAGATCTCATCTAGTTTTTTTCCTTCCTGGAGCATTTGTCTCCTGGTAAACCTCTAGAAAATAGGAGATTCTTTTGTCAGACACAGATCCTTTCCTCCTGGTGTTGCCAGATGTAGGAGAGGACCCGTTTCCCCCCTGGATTGACCCCACAGGCTCTGTCTGTTCACTATGCATTGCCCAAAGCCGAAGAAGCAGCAAGGAGCAATCACAGATGTGGGGAGGGTGTGTCCTTGAAGGTTCCAGACAACTTCTTCCTCTTCTGCACATGAACAGACTTGGAGGCAGTCGCCTGGATTGACCCCACAGGCTCTGTCTGTTCACTATGCATTGCCCAAAGCCGAAGAAGCAGCAAGGAGCAATCACAGATGTGGGGAGGGTATGTCCTTGAAGGTTCCAGACAACTTCTTCCTCTTCTGCACATGAACAGACTTGGAGGCAGTCTATGAACATCTTTTTTCCCTGTTTTTATCAAGTGTTCTCTGTTTTCTACTGAATCTTCAAACACAGCTTGTGTCTTACTTACTGTTGGATGTAGCAAGAATAGTATTTTCCCACTTCTGAAAAGCTTAAAAAATAGGCCATATTCCTATTTTTTTGAGAATTTAATTCTGCCTATAAGTAGAGAGATGAAAATAGCTTTCTAAATCTGTGGTCCTTAAGTTTATCTTCCCTCTTAACTTTGCCAGGAAGCCAACAGGACCCCTGTGCATCAGGGTGCAGGTAAGAGGTGAGAGATAAAGGGCACAAAGTGATTCTGAACTTAGGTGCCTGGCGAGTTTTGCCGTCCCTGAGCCTGGGGGATTGCTACAGAGATCTAAACTCAACTGAGGAAGCAATCCAGGACCAGCCTGAGCAGGGCCAAGTACACAGCAGGAATCAGGGTCACAGGTTACAAATTGATCTGGGAGTGAAATTATGAGCCTGCATAAAGCTTTCACGGGGGCTTGATTCCAGGAAATGAGGTGAGTGCATTTTCAAGGTACTTAATTGAAAGCTAGAGCTTTCAAAACTTTTGCACCCTTTTGTTCTCCCTAAATGGTTGGAAATATAGTGGACATTTGACAAGTTTGTCTATTTTCTGCTCATCATCCCTTCTTCCAATCTGGAGGGGTTTCCTTATTGCACACGGTTTTGGAGGGATGCAATCCTCTACCTTGTATTCAGGATGAACCCTCTCTCTCTAATCAGGGACATCAGGGTATGGGGCAGGACCCAGACTCAGCTAGTTAGACCTCCTCTCAGGGACTTTGAATATCAAGGAAGGAAGCTGAAGTTCAAGGATAGTTCAGAAGCCACGAGTGGTGGCGGTGCCATCCTGTGGGCAGCAGTGGAGTCCTAGCAGGGGAAGACTGTCTTGTGGAATGACCTCGGCCACGGTCCTCACTGCCCATCCTCTCTTGGTTTCCAGCCCATTTCCTGAGCCTTGTCCTCTAACCCTCCCGTCCGTCCTGTGAACTATTCAATATCCTTCTAATACATTCCAGCTTAGGTAAAATTAGCCAAGGTTGGCTTCTGTTGCTTGCAACCAAGAATTACACTGGGTCATCTGAAGTTCCTGTCCTCAAATCTAAAGAGGTTTTCCAGTGCCACTAGTTGGACTGTATTTAGAATGGTCTAGTAACAAGCATGCATGCCCCTCAATGCGAGAGCAGCTGTACTTAGAGATTCCAAGACCAATCTAGAGTCAAGGGTTTCTGGCATGTTTCCAAATGGACACAACCAATTTAATGTAGAGAGAAATCCCATTGAATATGGGTTCAAAAAAGTCAATGTTTGTAGGTATGAATCCCAAGCTATAAACCTAGGTGGCAAAAGATGCTGAATTTTTTCATGTACTTAAATCAACTTCATGTTTCACGTATCTAATTTTAACTTTACCTTTCCCTACCTGGCCAGAAGAAAATGTATCTCCAGGCATACTTGACTTCCTCCAGAGCTCCCTCACCCCAAGGTTTGTTGGGAAGTCCAGAGTCTCATAGTGACAAGATATGAGGGAGGCCCTCTGGTTGTCAGTCTGGACTGCATTGGTGACTGCTGTGACACCCATTGTCCTGGCCGGTACAGTGCCTTGGAGCCTGCTGGCTGTTTTTTCCCTGGCAGTGTTTGGAGCATGGAGATCTTTCATAAGGCTGCTGCCTGGAGCTCCGTTTCCTGAGGCATACCACACTGCCAAGCCTTGGGTGATCTGACCACCTCCTTAGGACACGGTTATGGGAGGACACTAGTCCCTGACACTTGAGGAACACAGAGACCTCTGCCCCTCCTTCACGGCTCCGGGAATCTTTAATCTGATGAACATTCCACTTTCTTCTTATTTCCCTTACAGGACCCCCTACCCCTACCTAGTGAATCAATCAATGGCTTTCACCTTGGAAAACAAACTCCAAGAAAGAAAATGTCCCATGGGCAACTTGTGCTTTCTGCCCTGCCACAAACCTCCGAAGCAAGGATGAATGGAACTTGTTCTGTGCTCAAACAGGGGAGATGGGTCACTACATGGGGTGGGAGGGGAATTTAAAAAATTGATAGGCTTTTTAAAAGTCTTGTCAACAACACCTAAAATTAATGAAGGGGAAAATAAAAGTCCCAAAAGGCTATCATCTGCCAAATAGAAGGGTTAATTGGATTTGTATTTGGTGTCACCATCTTCTGTGATTCCTTTAAAGTGTCATAAGGGATGCAATCTCATCTCTAAGCTATTCCAGTATGAATGTCAATCCCTCCTTTCTCACCCTGGCATTTTAGAGAAAGAAATGAGTTTCTCATCTACATTCTGTAAATCAAGTCAGCAATTAATCTCTAATTAATATGGAACTTCTACTCCAACTAAAAACAAATATTTGTGTTAAAAATGAAATAGCATGTAATCCGCAGCCCAGCTTCTTACTCAGCCCCATGTTCCAGCTGCTGCTTTGAATGGAATCCCTTTGCTGTAGACTCAGATAGCAAAGCTCCTTAGGTGAGGTGTCTCTGCTGGCATGTGAGCCTAATGATTCACCAATATATTTAAAATAAGCATATTCCAAAAATTTTGTACATTGTAAGCGATGATTCTGAAAAGCAAAGAATCCACATTTTGGGAATTTACAAGGCTAGTTCATTGCAAACATATGAGGCCAAATCCTGGTAAAATTGATGTATCACTAGAAGAGGAAGTTGAAAGAGGAGTCAGGTCTTCACGAACCCATAACCACTGTTGACTTTGAGTCACAGAAATCCTGATTCAAATGGGCTTAAATGAGAGAGGGACTTATTGTCCCATTTAACAAGGCCAGAGGTAGGTTGGTTCTAGGTCCTAGAATTGATTAAATCAGGGGTTCAGTGTCATCACAGAAGACCCAGATTATGACCACCTGTCCTCTCTACCATCCTCTGAGTGGCTCCTCATAGCTCGGACATCTCAGCAAGCATCAAATCATAGCAATATTTTCAGAGTCAGAGGAAAGGAATGGTTTCTTCTTGCCTTCTTCTTAATAATAGCAAGAGAATTTTCCCCAGAACTATGCCCCAACCCCAGCAGATTTCTTCTCATGTTTCATTGGCCAGACTTGAATTGAATCAAGACCCCCCCAACCCCCTGGCCCTTGATCAGGATGCCCTTTTCAGAGCCCATGGCCTCGTGAGGACCAAATCTGGGCTTTCCCAAGGAAGGAAGGGATAGATTTAGGCAGGCCACCAGCAGTGTTCAAGTATATCATGCCTAGCCTATCCCCCATAAGCTTATAAATGGACTGTAAATGTGTTTGATATATTTTCTGCTCTTGTGTTTTTTGAGCCCCTCTCTATGCTCCCTGGAGTTGCCTTAGCAGCCACCATCCCTCCCCAACAACCTCAGTGCCCTCTCTCCAACCCACACTCCATCAGATGCTCTCCACTGCATGTCCCCAGCAGCCTTCCAATTCCTTATTTAAGGAAGTGGATAGACTCCCTTCTTCCACTAACAAGACTGGAAGAGAGCTCAGAACTCCACCATTTATTCAGGTATTCAATTAATATATATTTATTTAGTGTCTACCATATGTCGAACTGGCAGGGTGCTAGATGCTGAGGATAAAAAGTAGTTAAGGCACAGCTCTGTCTTCAAGGAGCTTGTAGAGGAAACAAGGAAAGAGGCAAGCTATCGAGTGTGATGGTTGTTATAGAAACCAAGTTATGAGGAGGGGATTAGAGAACTATTGATAATACGGTTGAGGGACACTGTGGCAGAAATAAGCATTTGCAATGTACGCTGGGAACCAAGCCACATTTCTGATGTTTCCAAATTACTGGCTTAAAAAATGAAGTTTTGAAGAATAATCAATTTCTAAGTTAGAAATAATATAAAGTGTTCCATATTAAAAGTAAGGCCTGGGGTGGGGTTTGGATTCTCCAGCTTTTCAAAGCAGTTGGTGACTTTGTCGTTTATTGATCTTATTAGAAACATCTCTTTTCTGGCATTAAATTGATGTTAAGTGTACTCTACTAACCACTGAATGTTTTATTTGAACTTTCATCAAGTTTCAGAAGAAATAAAATATTTTAGAATGAACACCTTAATGATCTGGGTCTCTCTTACTCAAGGTTATTTTTTACCTATTTTGGAGAGTAGTTTAGGAGTCAGGGAGATGTTATGCGATTTGGAGGCTCTTAGTTCCTGAGAATCATCCTGAATGCCCAGCTGTCTTCCCTAATTCCTCTTCAGGCTCATCCACTCATTGTCTCCACATTTTGGTCCTTTGCTCCCTTATAGTATTCTCTGCACACACCATCTCCTGTGGAGAGGGAGACATGTCATGTGATGTTCCTATTACAACCATGTGAATTATGCACAAATTTACAATTTTGTTCTGTCTCTCTTCCAAGAGCTAATCTCACATTTCCATGTGACTGAGAGATATTTCAACTGGGAATATCACTAGTAACTCAAACTCAGCACACTAAAAGCTAAAGTTATAAGACCCTCCTTCATCGTCCCCTTTCTTCCCGCCCAATTTTCCCCCTGATATTTTTTTTTTTCCTTTTTTGTCTTTTTTACTGACCAGTAACGGGATCGCAACCCTCGGTGTTGCGTCCGCACCACGCTCAACCAGTGAGCGGGAACCGGTCTCCACATGGGATCCGAACCCTCGGCGGGAGTGCCACCGCGCTCCCAAGCAGCGCACTCTCCAGTGCACCACCTGGCCGGCCCCCCCCTGATATTTAATCAAGGCCAACTCAAATTTCATCTCTGCAAAGCACTTTCTGATTGATTATCTTTCATCCAATAAATAAATATTTATTGAGTGCCTCCTGTGGGACTTGACCTATTACAGACAAGAGTATGCGACGGTGAGCAGGCAGCTCGTCCTCCCTGCCGTCGCTCCTGTGGGGTGGAGTATCAGAGAGTGAGTGGCCAGAGGAAGGAACTAATTTTTGCTGAAATTGACCTCCTGGATCTCTGATATCCTAAAACTTTACTGTCTGTATAATAAGGATACACAAAAACAACAGCTTACCTTGAGAATGCTACAAGCTAGGTGTTGTCCTAAGCTCATAGCACGTAGTAACTCAGTCTTCACAACAACCCTGTGAGGTAGCACTGTTTCATCCCACCCTTTTTACAGAAGAGGAACCTAAGGCACAGAGAGGTTAAGAAACTTACCCAGGATTACAAAGCTTGTAAATGATAAGTTTGCTTCCATTAAGCCTAGGAAAGTAAAACTATAACAAATTTTGTTTGGGATAAAAATAAAATATTTAAACTGAATGCCATGAGTTTTAATATACCTACTTTTCAATTTCCAGTATTTTCTCAATGACATTAGTGTTCTAGGGAAATATTAATGATTAAAAATACACTACGCATGTATATAGGAGTACATATTTTTCCTGTTGCCTTGGGTTCCAGTGGAGCTTGGCACAGCATTATTGGAGCCTATCTTTATTTAAACTTTTGCTATTTTGTGCATCATGAATTTTTTGCATTAATTTTAATTTTTAAAAAATATATTGCCTTAAAATACTATTTATCTTTTTTTTTTTTTTTTTTTTTTTTTTTTTTTTTTTTT
>NW_007734780.1:63535-65077 GCF_000696425.1 Galeopterus variegatus
GAGCGCCGCCGCACTTCCCAAGCGGCGCACTTATCCAGTGCGCCACCAGGCCGGCCCCAATACTGTTTATCTTGATTACTGAGTTTTTTTTGGCACCCCATTAAATTTTGTGCCCAAGATAAATGCCTTGCTCTAATCCCAGCCTTCAGAGGTGGAGGTGGGTTCCAACCGAGGTATTCTGGTTCCACGTCTGTCCTCTTGACCATTACACTGCTCATGTCCTAATATTGTTGGTTTTTAAATCTATCTTTACTCATCACTGCTCTTTCCAATTAAACTATCCATGTCTGGAAGGCAAAAGAGACATCACAGTGCCTTCTTGGTTTCCCCAAAGCATTTAGCCTGGTGTTTGTTTGGCCCTTAAGGGTGCTTGATAAAGGTCAGCTGAAAGGGAATCAGGAGACTTAACTAGTGGGCTGAAAGTTCCCATCACCACTGGCTACTTTTACCACATTTGTAGTTTTGCTTTCTTCATGACAACTTCCCTCACATATTTCATTTTAATTTTATAAAAATAATTAACTGAATAATCTGTCTCATTTAAAGATGATGGATAAACATACATTAATAAAAACATTACAAAATTAAATGCTTTCTTAAACCTTATGTTTTCTTGTTAGTGATACTTTTCACATTTTTCAGAAATATATGACCTCTGAAAGGAAAACTTAGAAGTTTTAGTTTTGTAAGTGAACAGATCTGTGCAGTAAAGAGAAGGGAGGGTGTTCGCTGATATAGTGTCAGGTCTTTGGTAACAACATGGTAACAAAAGTTCTGGGATTCACGCTTCTCTACACAAACCCAGGTCTTCACTCCTCACCTCCTGCACCCTGCTGAGAAATCCTCTTCACCTGTGGGTGTCCCCATCTCGGTGCAGTAACTTCACGCCTGGCTGGTCATATTTCCTCCAGCACTACTTCTGGGAATGACAGGAGGGGAAGCATATTTTCTCTCCTGGCCCTGAACTACTAGAAATGTGGCTTTCTAGGAGAGATTAATGACTAAGGCAGCAATTTCTTCAGGGTGCATTAGATAAAGCTTTTTGAGAGCTCTCCTCAGGGTGGGAGTCTTGAAGACAAGATTAAGGAAATGCATCCATAGCACTAGGAAACTTTCATACTAGGGGACCCCTGGAGGTCTCTCCCCGCAAAGCATTGTCATGTGGTGAGTTCCTACACCCTTCTTGCTGGTACATTCTTGGGCTGGATTGAAAGATATACAAGTCACTTTGAATTGTTTGGCTATATGTTAAAATCCTCTGAGCAGCTTCAGCTTCTCTTGAATTTTACTTTTGGCTATCCTATACCTAGTACTTTATTTACTCATTTCACAAAAGAGCCTTTACAGAACAGAGCCAGGCAAACTGTCACCTGCTTGAAATTTGGGAGTCTTATGGATGCTCCCAGGCTCTGCAAGGAAAAAAATCCTGTACTCTGTTAACTCAGAAATATTACTGTTATGCAATGTAACATGAAACATTGTATTTATTTATTTATTTATTTTTCCTTTTTGTCTTTTTTCGTGACCGGCAACGGGATCGCA
>NW_007734780.1:65594-85368 GCF_000696425.1 Galeopterus variegatus
CCGAACCCTCGGCAGGAGCGCCGCCACGCTCCCAAGCGCCGCACTCTACCGAGTGCACCACGGGGCCAGCCCAGAAACATTGTAAATTACCAAATCTGCAGCTATTAAAATTTGCTTAAGGTTTGTCTCACTTTGAAGAAATGGGGTGTTAGAACTGGATGGAATTGTTTGAGTTGAGGATAGTTTTGCTGAGCATCGTTCTTTCATTAGATATGTGCCCTGAAAACCCTGCTCTATACTTGATGCAAACACAACTTCACCTATTTGGGGAGCAGAAGAAACACTCCTGGAAAGCACATTATCTTCTCAGTGCAGCCATCAGCTACTCCAGGGGTCCATCTGTGCTCATCACGTAGGCTGCTGTGGACTGTAGGCTGGACTCTTGAAAATCACTCAAGTTCATTGAAACATCTATTTTAATAATTTCTAGTTTAGTAGGTCATCTGAGGTTAGTGGCAAGAGACTCAGTCTCCAAATACACGAAGGAGAGTAGCAAGAACTGGTATAAAGAGAGAAAAGAAGGTGTGAAGCGTAGCTGGTGGCCGGGCCTAGTACCTGCGTCCTGGTGCTATGTGGTGCTGGTTTTCAGGGAAAGCGGAAACGTTTTGAAAATAAGGCAGCCAGAGCTTCATTTGAGGTAAGTCAGACTCACTTGACAAAACAGAAGTCAACCATCATATTTTTATCCTCGTATATCAAGGCGAGTTCTAAGTGCAATTGTAGGGAGCTTGCAATTTAGAGACGTGAGGGTTTAAGGTTGACTTCTAGTCTTAGGCTTAGATGTTGAAAGGTTAAGACAGCACCAACTGGGGAGTTCTGGAGGATGTGATTCAAAAAAAAGGATTGAGAGGCCCAACCGTTGGCGCTGGGGCTGGAAACACAGACACGACTGGACCTGGTGCTGCCCTCAGGGACCTGTGGTCTGTCTAGGGTCTTGCATCTTACGCTCCAGCCCACTACAGGTTTCCAAGATCGAATGGTGTGAGATAAAGTGCAAGCACACTTTCAGAACCCTGTGCTAATATGCATGGGAATTGAAACTAGAGAGAACTACAGTGAGAGGACTCTCTTTTCCCCCTACTTTAGTGGTGTGGCCCACACTTCAAAATACCTTTGTATGACGTATCTTCCATTCAGTTTCCTCATACCTGCCTTGCCTTTCCTCTTGCTCAGTGAGAGGACTCTCTTTTCCCCCTACTTTAGTGGTGTGGCCCACACTTCAAAATACCTTTCTATGACGTATCTTCCATTCAGTTTCCCCATACCTGCCTTGCCTTTCCTCTTGCCGAGCTCTGCTCCACCACACACTTGCCTCCCAAGAGAGCTAATTATAACCCTCTATTTTAGCACCTACTTACAACAAAAGTTTGTGTCAAAAGCAGCACATACCTATATAGAAATTTAAAAGGGTATAATTTCTGAATGGTGATGAAGCAATGCTTTTAGATGTGTTTCACTATCCAGGCGATGGTTCAGGGAAGTTGAAATAAGTCTGGTCAGGTTAGTACAGGCCAAATGGGTGCCTAGTAAGTGTTTATTGAGAATGACAATGACCTAGTACAGTTTATTTGGGACATTTTCTATTTAAATAAAAAGGCAGAGGAACCTCAAGTTTCATCAGGATCAGAGCTTGGGCTACTGTAGCCTTGTAGATAAATTCACACCTTTGCAGGCCCAGGAAGTTTTCATTAGCTCTTCTCAGTCTTGAAAAACACTGTTTCTGATGTAACAGTAACTTAGAATATTTGAGTGTTGCATCTACGTAAAGTTGTTTTTAAGGTTTGGATTTTTAATCACCAGCTTTCTTGCTGTGCTACAGTCTCTTGCAGTCCTTTGGTCTCTGAGCCAGTTCTGATATGCTGGGTTGCTTTATTTCTTCCTCTTCTCTATTTCAGGGATATGAGATAGAATAGGGGAAAAAAGTAGAAACAGGACCAATATGAGTGTTTATTTATCTACATCTTAGATGTTGAAGAAGAAACTCAGTGCTTCCAAATTGTTATCTATTCGAGGTCTTGGGCTCTGTAGAAATGCCCCTCCCTTTAATACAAAACAAATAAAACATCTATGTTCAGAGCTTCCATGTGCTTTCGTGTATACAGATGGAAATATCTGTGGGACGAAAAATCTTCCAGCCTCGCTGCTGATCCTGTTTCCGTGGGATTGTGTAAGATCTGTACTGCTGAAAACTCCCCTTCTGTCTTCCTTCCATCTTGAAGCAGGGTTGAACATGTTATCAAATTGACAGCAGAGAAATGTTTTACCTGCTGGACTTGTTCCTACTATTTTATCCAGGTTTCAGTCAAATGTTTCTACACCCTGCTGGGTGTGGGAGGCCGTGACTCACCAGGAGAGAGGATGTCGTTCTGTGTGCACATGGGGTGTTGCAGGGTGATTGAGGCATTCTCGGATCAGGCTCGGTGCCATTTTGTTCCTTCCCTTGCTCTCTATTGGATATTTACTTGACTACTTGCTCCGAAGGAGAACCAGTCTGTTGAGTATTCAAATATTAAATTAATTCCTCTTTCTGCACAAGTGGCCTAGCAAGTTTTTACTAGAAACATAGACTGGTGCCTGCGGACAAACAGGGGTGGGGAGATGAGGGGCTGAGTTTACAAGGCAGAGGAGACTTGCTTTGTGGGAAATAGCTTTTCTATCTAATTATAAGTTTTGTGATACCTTTCCATTGTCCATGATCTTTGTGCCTTTGTGCACAAGTAGACCAAGAAAATATTTTAGTGAGCATAACCTGAAATTACTTGATCTGTGCCAAGAAGCTTCTTCTTTGCTGCTACAGCATGATCTACTTGACCTACTAAAGCTCAGAGAGGGGCCTTTGACTCCTGGCCATCTGACTGCTATGAATCACATTTTGTGCAGGCACCTCCTTCCCTCACTCTTTTCCAAACTAAGGACTTGCCCAGAGCTCTACAGGCTACAGACTGAGTCTACTGTGGCAGGGGAGCTGGCTGAACAGAGGCAGCTGTAGTCAGGTGAAGGGTGGAAGCCACACACAGGGACACTCTTATTGCTCCTGAGGCTGTCAGTGCTCACCCCTGTGTCCTATTTACCTCCTGCAGACACTTCTGGTTTTGGGTAGCTTGGTTACATTTCTTACCCAAAGCTTTTTGTTTTCTTTTTAAAACTTAATGTCACTAGTTTATATCAAGAGTTATATCCAAGGATGTTTAAATCAGGCATTTTGGGTAGTTGATTCCAAACCCAAATATATCAGAATCATGGGGTGGTGGGGAGTCAGCTTAAAAATATACATTTCAGGACTAGATGGCTTCACTGGTGTATTCTAATAAATATTTTAAAAAGAATTAACACCAATCCTTCTCAAGTTCTTCCAAAAAATTGAAGAAGAGGGAATACTTCTGAACTCATTTTATGAAGCTAACATTACCCCGATACTGAAGCCAGAAAGAGACACTACAAGAAAAGAAAACTACAAATCAATATCTGTTATGAATACAGATGTAAAACTCCTCAATATAATACTAGCAAATCAAATCCTGCAACATATTAAATGGATTATATACCATGACCAAGTGGGATTTATTCCCAGAATGCAAAGATGGTTCAATTTATGAAAATCAATCAATGTAGGACACCACATTACTAGAATGAAGAAAAAAATTATATAATCATCTCAATTGATACAGAAAAAGCATTCAAAATTTAACACCCTTTCAGAACTAAAAAAACCCCACTTAATTAACTAGGAATAGAAAGGAAGTTCCCCAACATGACAAAGGTCATATGTGAAAAACGCCCTAGCTAACATTACTCAGTGGTGAACGACTCATGGAACAAGACAAGGATGCCAGTTTCACCACTTCTATGCCACATGTTGTTGGAAGTTCTAGCCAGCACAAGTAGTAACTAAAAAGAAAGAAAAAGCTTCAAATTGGAAAAGAAGTAACATTATTTCTGTTTGCAGATGACATAATTTTATATGTAGAAAACTCTGAAAATTCCACACATTAAAAAAACAGAGCTAATAAATGAATTCAGCAAAGTTGTAGGCTACAAAATCAACACAGGGAAATTAATAAAATAATTCCATTTACAATAGCATAAAAAATAATAAAATACCTAGGAATAAATTTAACCAAGGAGGCTAAAGATTTCTGCAGTGAAAACTACAAAACATTGCTGAAGGAAATTTAAAAAGACATAAATAAATGGAAAGACATGCTCTATTCATGCACTGGAAGATAATAAAATACCTAGGAATAAATTTAACCAAGGAGGCTAAAGATTTCTGCAGTGAAAACTACGAAACATTGCTGAAGGAAATTTAAAAAGACATAAATAAATGGAAAGACATGCTCTATTCATGCACTGGAAGATTTAATGTCAAGATGAAAATACTACCCAAATCAACCTATGTAGTCAGTGTAATCCCTATCGAAACTCCAATGGTCTTTATGGCCTTTTTTTTTTCTTTTTAAGAAATGGAAAAACCCATTCTAAAATTCATATGGAATCAATAGCCAAAGTAATCTTGAAAAAGAACAAAGTTGGAGGCCTCACACTTCCCAAATATAAAAGATACTGCAAAGCTACAGGAGTAGTCCAAGCAGAGTGGTACTGGACAGGACAGATATATAGACCAGTGGAAAAGAATAAAGAGCACGGACACAAACCCTTGCATATGAGGGCACTTCAAAAAGTTCATGGAAAGATTCATATTATCTTTTAATTCTATTTTTCTGCGAACTTTTTGAACTACCCACATATATGGTGAATTAGATTTTTTTTTGACATGGGGTATAATCGTCAACATTTACTTTAACAGCTGATAGCTAGAACAAATAAATATATACAATTGTGTCTATACATACACAATGCAAACTTGGACCCAAAGCATTTGGCAAGAGTGGAAAAAAAATAATTAAAAGGTGAAATAATCCTGAGCAGCGGTGGCAGCAACAGCAATAATCACCTGATGTCTAGCCTTTCCTAGAAACTTCTTGCATCACCACTTCCAAGAACCCCAATTCTAAGGGTCAATTGATTTTTAATGGGAAAGGACAGTCTTCAACAAATGATTCTGGGGAAACTACGTCTACTTGCAAAAGAATGAAATTGAACCCTTACTTTATACCAGGTACAAAAATTAACTCGAAGTGGATCAAAGACCTCAACTTAATAGCTAAACTATAAAACTTTTTCAAGAAAATATGGGGGAAAATCTTCATGACATTGGATTTGGCAAGATTTCTTGGATATGACACCATAAGCACAAGCAACAAAAGAAAAAATAGATAAGCTGGGGTTCATCAAAATTAAAAACTTCAATGCATCAAAGGACACTATGAAGAGAATGAAAAGATAGTTCACAGATTGGGGGAAAATATCTGAAAATTATAACTCTGATAGGAAATTAATATCTAAAATATATTAAAATTTTTTACACATCCATAACAAAAAAACCCCAACAACCTACTTAGAAAATGGGCAAAGGACTTCAATAGACATTTCTCCATACATTCTTCCAAAGAAGATATACAGATGGCCGATAAACACCTGAAAAGATGCTCAACATCATTAATCATTAGGGAAATGCAAATCAAAACTACAATGACATACCACTTCATTAGGATGGCTGAGGGTGTGGAGAAAATGGAACCCTTGTACATCGCTGGTGGGAATGTCAAATGGTGCAGCCACTGTGGAAAACAGTTTCACGGTTTGCCAGAAAGTTGAACATAGAATTACCATATGATCCAGCAATTCCATTCCTCGATATATGCCCCGAAAATTGAAAATAGGAACTCAAACAGATATTTGTACACCAACATCTATAGCAACATTATTCACAAGAGCTGAAAGGTAGAAACAACCCAATTGCCTACCAACAGATGAATGGATTTGTTTTTAAATGATGTAGGTACATACAGTAGAATATAATTCAACCTTAAAAAGGAATGACATTGTGATACATGCTATGACATGGATGAACATTGAAAACATTATGCTAAGTGAAATAAGCCAGACACCTAAAGACAAATATTGTATGATTCCACTTACATGAGGTACCTAGAATAGCCAAATTCATAGAGACAGAAAGTAGAACAGAGGTTACCAGGAGCCAGGGGGAGGAGTATACGGGAGTTATTGCTCACCAGGTACAGAGATTCTCTTTGGGATGATGCGAAAGTTTTGGAAATGGATAGTGGTGATAAATGCACAACTTTGTGAATGTATTTAATGCCATTGAATTTTATACTTAAAAATAAAGCGATAAATCTTATATTATGTATATTTTACCACATTAAAAAAAAATAGTTTTTAAAATACACATCCTAGGTGTCCACCCTTAAGAAACCCTAAGAGCTGATACAGTAAATATAGGGTAGGGACCTAGAATCTGTATTTTTAAAAAATGTCTTCCTATCTTCCTCATGAATAGTGAGGTTTGGAAACTTATGATTTAGTCTCTGCCAGTTCCTTCCAAGGGGACTGGTGCCAGTCTGGGAGGAAATGTTCACCAGTCTACGCGAAATACGTGCATATTTTTCGTAGATCTAAATGTATTAAATTTGAAGTGCTGTTTTAAAACCTGAGATTTTCATGATTTCATTGTTTTGGTGTTAAGGTTCCCACTCATTTATGAAGTATTGGTGATAGTAGTTCAAGTTACTTTTTAAAGGTCTGTGCTTGACAAAAAAAAAATTAGCAATCCTATGTTGGTCTCTCAAAGTTTTTGAAATTTTCATAGCTCGTTAAATTCCAGCGCCTGAGAACCATTGCTCCAGACACCCACTATTTGAAAATATTGAAACAGAAACTGCTCCCACTATTTATTTTATTTGTACCATAAAAAAATTGAAAGGACCTATACATTTTTCTGTGGTACTTAGGATCCTGGAGCAAAACAATGGCAGAGTTGAAACTGACAGCATTGAGATGTGATTTTCCCCTGCTGCCTGTTGCAATGTTCTTCCTCCCACTGGGGGAGGACGATGAGGGAGGAGAGAGGTTGAGGTAGCACAGGAGATGAGTACAGCCATTTCTAGGGGATGCCTTTGCATTCCAGGGGAGGGCAGCTGGCAGAAGGGAGTGCTGAGTCTGTGGGAGCCACTGCCCGCCCCACCCTTTAGGCGGATTAGTTAATTATTGAAAAGTGCTTCAGAGGCACAAAGGTCTGGAGAGATTCCATGTGCTATTGCTCAGGGCTGTGTGGGAGCTGGCATTTTCTGTGGAGACACTGAGGCTCTTCTAGAAGGCTGTGGAACAAGAAACAGTTCCTTCCCATCCTGGTGCAGTCCTTTTGGGTTTGGTGTAGGGAGACAGTTCCACAGAGTTCTTACACAGTGCATACAACTTCTCAAGAGAGAAGTTAAATTTGTGGTAGGATTTGTAAGGTATTTAGATAAATGAGCCACACCAGATTTATTTTTGTTTTCTTGTTTAAAATTTTTTTGTGTGGCTTTCAATATTTACATTCATCTTGCTTCATTTATACATAAACAAGATCATGCAACTGGTTTTCTTCTCAGACTTTTTTTTTTTTTTTTAACAATGTTCCCTGGAGTTCTTTCTGTGTTAGTAATGCATATAGGCTTCCCCCCGTTTTCTTTAATGGCTACATTCTTTCCAGATTGTATAGGTATGTCATAGTTTCTTTACCCATTATTCTAGCAAAGGACACCTTCGTGGTTTTCCATTTTTCACCATTACAAATACTGCTGCAACAAACATGCTTGCACACAAATTTGTGTGCATACGTATTAGTGTTTCTAAAGGATGTATTCCTAGAAGTGAAATTTCTGAATCAAAGGGCATGCACATTTAAATTTTTGGTAAATAATACCAAGTTCCTCTCTGAAAATTCTGTTCTAATTTATATAACCACCATTATACCCGTCAACACTGGATATTATCAATTTTTTTTAAATTGTCAGCATCATGTGCAGAAAAAAGAGTCATTTTAAATTGCGCTTCCCTGATTTACCAGTTTGGTTGTGCATCTTATCATATGCCTGTTGACTCTTTGGATTTTTTGCAAGATTTTTCTTGAAGTATGAAAATACAGAAAAGACACATATCGTAAGCGTACTGCTCAATGAGTTAACGTAAGGTGAACTCTTCCTTGTAACCATCACCCAGGTCAAGAAATAGAATATTATCAGATCTCCCACCTCCCCCAAATTAATCACTATCCTGACCTCTAACCCCTATAGTTTAGTCGTGCCTGTTTTTGAACTTTAAATAAATGGAATCATACAAACATGCACTCTTTTGTGTGCGGCTTCCTTCATTTAACATTATGAGTCATTCATGTACTTGTTTTTAACCATAATATATTCATTTACATTGCTTATTACATTCCATAATGTGAATATACTGTAATTTATTTACTGAGGGACCTCTGGGTTGTTTCCAACTTTTAGCTATTAACATAATGTTGCTATGAGCATTTTTGTGCATGTCTTTTAGTATACATGTGCATACATTTCCATTGGGTATATATCTAGGAATGACATTTCAGAATCAGGAGCAATGCTCCGTTCAATTTGGCCAATGCTATTTGTGAATATCCAGTGGATATTCCTTGCACATTTACTATTGGGTGGTTTGTGTTTTATTGCCAATTTGTATGTGTTCTGTTTATTCTGGACGTTAATTCTGTATTATATCTGTTATAAATATTTTCTCCTAGTCTTTGTTTTGAGTGCCTTTTATTTCACAACGTTTAAGATTTTTATGCAGTCAAATGTGTTATTTTTCTTTATGGTTTCTGGATTATATATCTTGCTTAGAAAGTTCTCTATCTCAAGATTGTAAAATATTCTGTTATGTTTCCTTCTGATACCCATTTTAACTTTTTCATTAGGGTTTTGAATCAGTATAGAATTTGTAAAGGTGAGAGGTAGAGTCTATTTTATTATCTAACACTTGGGGGATGAATAAAATTATACCATTTTCTGCCTAGCTTTTAAAAATGCTTATATTTAAAATCTTGAAATAGGTGATAACTAAGAAACCCTAAAAAAAAAAAAAGATTTTACTTCAGAATAGTCTCCCCTAAGTTAAGCCTAAGTTAGATTCTAAATGGGGCAAATGTTCTAAATCATTCGTTAGTTGCCACCCAAAATGCCATGCATATAAATTGTCAATGACTATTCATTTACTATGTATTTATGGCATTTGAAAGTGCAGTTCTCATGGACTTATGTGTCTAATGAGGAAGATAGACTCCATTCTGGGATCCTCGGGGTAGCCTGACTGTATCTGGTTCTCGGGTCAAGAAAACCACAGCGGCTTTCTTTCCCCTAAGGCTCAGCTCCTCCCAATCTCAGCAGGCGGCCGCGAAATGGATTATGCGTGCTGAGCCCATCCCGGGGCTCAGCTTTTGCTTAGAGACACGACTGGCTCAGGCAAGGCTGCCCACTTGAGGGAAGCCGTTTTCTTGGCTGGCTGGGTGATTGGGGTCTGGGTGACATGTGGGCGAAGTGCTTTGAGCTCGGTGCATTCTCCCCTTTGTCTGAGATGCATCCCCGCCTTGTGCCGGTCCATGTCATTGGTTGTGCTCAGGCTCTCCGGGCTCCCCCACTGTGAGCTGGTTTTGGTCGGCTCGCCCCTCTTCTTTCCTCACACATTTTTGGTGAAGGCTGATTACATGCTCTTTAGTTAACATGCCACAGGACTGGAGCTTGAGCTGGGGAGAGAAGAAACATCCCTCTTGGCTTAACAAAGAGTTTGGTTTAAGGCTGGAAAGCTGAATGTGCAACTCTCTGAGCTGCTTTTCTTGTAAATTGCTCTACTGGCCTAGCTTCAAAAATATAGTTAAAAAGTGGCCTGAATGCACAAGTTTTGCTGCTTGCATCCTTAGTTTCACAATTTAAAGATTTGGCTGGTGCCCGTCTCGAATGCGTGGCATGTTCTACGGTTTGTTACCCATGACACTGGGTGCGCGCGCACATGTGCAGTACACCCGGGATTGTCTGCATGGGCACGTTTTATACCAGCAGGGAGGCAGTGATTAAAGAAAACGATGCATAGCAGATTTTCTTTGATTTCACATATCTGGATTTGTAGGTTAGTGTCTTTGGAGAAATGTGCTGGAGACTCTTGCAGATAAATGCAACTGACCTTTAGTTACAGTGGTTTTGCCTTCCTTCAGGACTCTGCCTCAGAAATATCTGAGGATAATTTATTTAAGAGAAGGCAATGTGTCATTTTTCTGGGGGAACAGGTGTATTTGACCCTGCCCTGGGGGAAGTGAAGACCTGGGCTTTGAGGAAGTCAAGTTTGAGGCCAGCAGAGGCAGTTATTCATATCCAGTGACGTGTATTGAAAGCCAAACCCTTTCATGCCACCACCGTGGCGGAACTGGTTTAGAGAAGAGGAAGGGCGTGCCTTTTGACTTGTTAAATATCTACCATACTAAGAATTTGGTGTGGTTCGGATTTCTGGTAATCTGTACCCAGGCTCTATTGTCAAAGCAAGAGTGTTCCTCCTTCAGCCTACTTTGCAGATACAATGGCTCACTCTGGTTAATTGACAGACTGTGACTTTGGTTTTGCTTCCTTTCCCAAGATGCTCCTTAATGTGAACAGCCTGGTGTGTGTGTGTGTGTGTGTGTGTGTGTGTGTGTGTGTGTGTGTGCACGTGCGTGTGACAGGGACCTTGCATTTTCTCTAAACTCAAAATAAGGATGTTAGTTAGACTCTACCAACCCCCCAAAATAATACATTGGGAATTCTTGTGTTCACTATTATAATAAATGAAGTCTTACATAACTAGCTTCCATCTTTACATCTCTTGAGTTCTAAAGTCTGTTTCCTTCCTCAAGATCTTTTGGTTATGGGAAATGAGTGTGTTTTGGGACAAACGTGTCAATTATGAGGGAGAAACTTGGCAATGGAATACACTTGACAAGAATGGGGAAACAGTACATTTCAGATTTTTTCAGACAGTCCTCAGTTTCTGGTTCAGAATTATGAGTATGACTCAGAGACCACAGAAAGGGAAGCACCACTGAAGCTGCACGTGTGTCGTTACCAGTCAGTCTTTACTAAGGAGCCGACAGAGGTTATTTCCGCACAGAAAGATGAGGTGTCTGAGGGAGGAGAACTTAGTCCTGCTTCCACCAGGAGTATGTGAAAATTGAAAAGAGAGAACTTATAGTCTTTTGCTTCAAATGAGAAGACTAGGAGGTAGATGTCCAAAAAGCAGAATACCCATAACGACAGAGCAGGAAGGGAATACGAGGTGCCAGGAAAGATGAGCATGTGTGCATAAATGTTTAGAGTTTTCTGTGCTTGTCTAATTCCAGCCTGTTGGAGTTTGTCTTTTATAAGGGTAACCATGGTTTAATAGTGAGCAAATATTAGTTCACATAATTAAAACCTGTTGAGTTGAACAGGAAACATTCAAGAGAAATCTGCAGGTGCCTGGAAGCCAGGGTGACGCTCAGAGGATCTTGGTATGTCAGCTCTCTCTCCCCCAAGGGGAGTGTCCCTGGAATGAAGCCACCAGTGTCAGAAGAGGAAACAGGCAGCTTGTAAAAAGTAGGAGCAGCCTGAAAAGCTTCTGAACTTATTAATAAGCTGCTAACCCTGGGGAGAGTGTAAAAGGCACCTGGGGTATTTGCATTTTTGTTTATGTCTCTCTCCCCCAAGGGGAGTGTCCCTGGAATGAAGCCACCAGTGTCAGAAGAGGAAACAGGCAGCTTGTAAAAAGTAGGAGCAGCCTGAAAAGGTTCTGAACTTATTAATAAGCTGCTAACCCTGGGGAGAGTGTAAAAGGCACCTGGGGTATTTGCATTTTTGTTTATTAAAGAAAGGAGAGTGTCTTACAACCCTCTCTCTCGCTCTCTCCTCTCTCTCCAATTCATTCAGGATGTGTAATTTCTGAGACTACATCTTGGGGTTTGAATCTGTTTTCAGCTTCACCCCAGATTTCACCACACATATTAAAGACAGTTCCAACATGACTTAAAAAAGAAAAGCCGGCCTGCTTTCTAAAATCCAATTTTGTACTGTGGATAGGTTTTCTTTCTGAAGGGACGCATGTGATCTCAGCCCTCCTCAACATCCTGCATTCTTCTCATTCCGAGGCCTGGTCACGTCGGAACGAGAAGCCCTTGTCCTCGGCGCTTGGCACTTTGTGATGAATAGGAGGCGCGCCCAGCTCTGGCTGTGCCTTAAGTTTCTTCCAAACCAGAGTGGAGACAAATGGGTGTGTGACTCACCATAATCCATAGCGAGACATGGTATGTGCCATGAGAGAGAAATAAACTAAGTGCTAATGCAAAATTAATCTCATTAGGGAAATTTGTTTATGGTGACATTTGAAATGAGCCTGAAAAATGAGTAGGATATTGACAGACGGAAAAGAGTGTCACTGGTATTATTATGGTATTAATTTCAATAATATCTATTTCTAATAATATCATGGAGATTTTGTGGGGCCTAGTCTTGGCATATTCTTCTACTGCCAGGAGCACCCTGACTATCCTTTGGAGGACCACCTTTCCCTCACTCTCATCGTAAGTGGTTTGAGTGAGGCTGGCCCCACCCTGATTCCGGGTAAGGCATGTCACCCAGACTGGCCAGTAAGAGAACCATATTCCTTTAGCCCAGTGATTGGTTCAGGGTGGGCATGTGACCCAAGTCGGGCTAGTTCTGGAGCTTTTGCTGCAGCCGCTGGGGGAGAAGCATCCTCCTTCTCCTGGGGTTCCTGAGTCAATGGGCTGTCATTCAGAAGCTTCAAGAGGTCTGTTTTGTCACCACAGAAGGAAAACCTGAGAAATGGGGAACGAGATTCCTGAATCTTTCATTTGAGCACCTGGATCCAGTTGTGCCTGAAATTCTACTCTTGAGCATTTTAGTTACTCAAGCCAATAAATTCACTTTTCAAAATAAGCCATATGTGCTGTGTTTGTGCTTTTCCCTTGCAAACAAACAAAAAGTCCTAACCAAACAAACAAAAAGCTGTGTGGGTAAGTGGGGTAGCAGATTCACAGAGCAGGTTTCTAGCAAAAGGAAGTCTCCCTGCTGCTAACATCTTCCAGCTCAGCTTCCTAGACCCCAGTGACTAAGACATTGGGACTTTATTCTTAAACCACCTGGTCTGAGGCCTTTCACGGATCTAACTGACTTCTGTGTGCTGGATATTTTTCCATGAATCAGAAATGAAATATGCAGTGCTGTAGCCACAGGGCAATAAAAACAGCTCGTTTGCCTTTCGTGTCTCTCCAAGTTTTGTTTTTTCTGGGTCACACATTATAAGTGAAGAGTCATAATGACAATCCAGTTTGGATTTATTAACAGTTGAATAGACTATTGAGAAAAGATTTGTTAATCATCAGAAGCAAATTCATTGTAGAAGAATTACAGACAGAGTGGGACAACTGCTTTGAGCCAGCAAATTTTCTGCCTCTTCAAGGAAAATTCTTAGATGTTAAAATTAAGTATCTGGAAATGCAAGGATATAACTACTATTATTGAGTGCTTCCTATGTTCTTGATACAAAGGACAATATTTGCCTACCTGCTCTCTTAATTTCATCAACTCTATGAGGTAGGTCCTAAATCCCATTTTATAGGTGGGGAATGAGGCAGACACTACCAGTTACTTCCAAACATCCACTCTCTCCTCGTTTCTTCCAGAGAGACAACCCCAAGCAGTCACTGATTCTAGCTCAAAGTTCAGGCTCTTTGGGTGATTGCTGTGGCCTCTCCTGCAGCTGTGAATGGCCATGAGATAGAGTTCTGGCCAGTGAGACTTGAGTCTTCTGGGGATTTCTGGAAAAGTATTGCTTTCCAGATATGGGCATTGACCCCTCTTCCTTATTTCTTCCTTCTCCCTTCCTGGAATGTTGGTGTGAGGCTGGTGGTAGAGTAGCCACGTTGTGACCTTGAGGCAACCATGACCTTCTGAGGTCAGTGGACAGGAAGACAGAAGGAACCCAAGATATTGCTGACACTGTAAAGCCACTGCACCTCCTGAAAAGGACTGTCTTCAGTCTTGTTATATGAAGAAAATAAACCATTATTTGGTTAACCCAGTGAGGTTGGGTTTCTGTTACAGACAACTGAATGCAATCCCTAATTGATACAGGGAAATTGAGCTGAAGAAGCTTACGAGACTTGCTTGTATTTCCATATAAAGTGACGTCTCAAAATTGGATAAGACATGGTGCCCACTCTTTTTTTAAACATTTAATTGCACATATTTGTGGGCTACAGTGTGTTGTTTCAATACATTTATAATGTACATTGATTCACTTAAAGTAGCACAGCTTTTGTTACCTGTTACATGGTACACACTCTTACAGTGTTCACAGGCTAGTTTGGGAGGCAGATACATAAAGAAACAATTATAATATAACATCATTAGTACAATAATAGTGACTTGCATAGGGTATCATGGGTGCTTAGGGGAAAAAAATGGAAGGGAGACAAAAGTGAAACAGAAGTTATCCAGGCAAAAAAGAGAAATGGGAAAAGAGATTATAGCTTGAATAAGGGTATGGAAATGAGACACAACACAGCATATGCAGGGGCCACAAGCCAGTCTGAGCTGTTGGAGCATAAAGAATAAGGCAGGTAGTTGTAAGAAATGTAACTGAAGAGGTGTTTCATTTAGTTATTGCTGCATAATAAGTCACCCCAAAATTTAGTTACTTAAAACTACATTTTGCAATTTTTCATAGTTCTGCAATCTGAGCTGAGTTTGGCTGTATGGTTCTTCTGTTCATTGAAGTATCTGTTGGGACTGGAACACCCAAGAAAGCTTCTTCACTCCCATGTTTGGTGCCTCCAGCTGGAATAACTAGAATAGCTGCCTGGCTGGGCATCTCTCTCTTTCTCTCTCTCTCCATGGCATGTGGAAAGCTTGGGCTTCTTCATAGCATGGTGATCTCAAGGTAGTTGGACTTCATGAATGGCTTCTAATTGAGAAGAAAAGGAAGTTGCCAGTGCTTTTAAGGTCTGGACTCAGAAGTAGAACATCACTTCCACTGCACTCTGCTGATCAAAGCAAGTCACAAAGCTGGCCCTGAGTCAAGGGAGAGAAAATCATTTCTGCTTCTTGATGGGAGGACCACTACACACAAATAGAGAGAGATGAATTAACAGTGGCCATCTTTAGAGACTACCTACCATTGAGGTTGGAAGGGTGCAGATGAAGGTTATGACCTTGTCTGCTTCAGGTAGGTTGTTATGAACACCAGACCTGAGGGGTTTACCCTGCTTCATATGTGCAATCTGAAAGGAGAACGCCTCTCACGCTGCCCTGACTCATCAGAGTAAAACAGGCAGAGAACTGTGATTAGGTAGAGATAGGGCTGGGGTTTGGTTTCTTTGGCATATCGCATGGACTGAACTCAGAGGTTCCCATGTGTCATGGGAATGGTTGAGGTGAGAGTCAGAGAGCCTACTATGGTGCCTGCAGTGGTAAAGTGACCCTACAGTACAGGCTGGGTGGGCCTCTCAGGACATGGATTGGATGGGAGACTGGCAGGGAACATCCATCCAGAGTCAGAGAGGTGGGGGAAGCTGAGCTAAGGCTGAGTCTACCTGGGGGAATCACCAAGTCCTGGCTAAGCCAAGAGACCAGACAAGGAGTTCCCACCTGCCTAGGAGCAGAGGTCAGCGAGGATCTAGAGGACACAATTCAGCCTCCAGAGCCTCATCTCCTAACTCTCCCGACCCCCACCCTGAAGGTCACAAAAGACAATACCCTTCCCACCTAAGGAACTACCCGGCTGCCCCTTGCAGAGCAGGACAGGAGAGACAACCTGAGAGACTGAGCCTAAAGGGACAGCTATATTTAAATGATCTCATCATAGCATTTCCTGGACTGTGCTAAAATTTACTCAGCAAGAGAGGCTCATAAGGAAGAATAGGTATGTTATAATGAAATAAAGAAGCCATGTTAAGAAAAATTACAAAGCAAGAACAGGAATAACGACAAATTCAGGATAGCAGTTACCTCTCTATGGGGGAGGGGAAGGGGAGCGTGGGAGTCCACAGGGAGCTGCGGCTGTTCTGCTAAGGTTTTATTTCTAAAGTTAGGGGATGGGTGCATGTGTGCTGTTATACATTTTTATGCCTTTTTGTGTGTCTTAATTAGTTCATAATGTCACTTTTTAAAAGGCTACACTTCTGAATAGATTTGTGGCCTGCAATGCCAAGTTTAGGTCTTGAACATACTGCATGGGAGTAGGGACACAGAAAGAGGCTTATAGATTTGTGGCCTGCAATGCCAAGTTTAGGTCTTGAACATACTGCATGGGAGTAGGGACATAGAAAGTCTCCTGCCACTGCCACCCCCTGCCCTGTCCACTCCGTTCTCTGTTCACTGTCCAGACTTGCCTGCCCACTGGCTTGCTTTCCTCTCTCTCCAAAAACATTAAAAGGGGCAGAGAGAAAGGCTCCCTCCACCCCACCAGGTTGCCCAGCAACTCCGCAGGGCCTTTCCCCTCCAAGGTCAGAGTGTAGTGAAGGCCAGACCCTGCAGCCTCCTCTAAAGTATGGGCCGTGGTCTCCATTCTTCACGAATCAGAGGACAACATTCTCCTGCAGAGTCTTCATTGTGCAGGACAGACAAGGAGAGGGAGGTGGTGGGAGAGCCTGGGGTGCCTGGGCTTCTGTCTGCTTCCTTGACCACGAGTGCTCACCCCCTGCTGGCACCAGCCCGGTCCCAGCCAATTGCCTTTTTCTGCTTCATCCCAGACATGCAGTTTAGGTAACGTGCCATCTTGTAGCACTGCCACAGTACCTTAGATCTGAATTTCTGAACACTGGGCTCTGTGGAAACCTTACAAGGTCCAAGTAGCTGGCACTTTATTGGTATTCTTGAGAAAGAAATATAAAACTATTATTTCCCTGATGATGGGTGTGCTGAAATAACAGGAATTCAGAGAAGTTTTGGTTGATAGGGCGGTTAGAGAAAGTGTGTATAGGAGGGATCCCAGACTGGCTGGCTCCTTTTCTTTGGTGCCTCATCTTCCTTTATCTTTTGTTATAATAAATGCAAGACAGTGTCAGTCTTTGTCCCTGTTGACAACCTTCTCCCCAGACCCTGTCTCCTTGAACCAGAAATCTCTTTGTTTCTTAAAATTTAGATACTAATGTGAAGTTTAGTTTCTAAATTGGACAGAGACTGCTCTGAGCTCTAGGGGAAAAGGGTTTTCTGCCCCAAATTGGAATTAAGGGAATTTGGGGAAAGCCAAAGCAACAGAGTTGAATTTCAGAAATATCAATCTCTCAAAGCATTTCTCCAGAAAAGTAGATTTCAATTATGGTATAAAAATGTATCCGTGGGAATATTAGAGGGTTTTGGTTTACAAACAACCCTGTAGTCAAGAGTAGTACAGCTATGTAATAAGATAATCAAGAAAGAAAAGTTTTCATACAGAAAACATTTTAATGAGTCACTTCGAACTGTTGAAACATCTACTCTGAGATCTTAGAATTGCTTTCAGAATGATTTACTTACCAGCACTTTGGAACTCACTAGTGCAAGCTGGCCTTCTGGTATAGAGAATAGGCACGTACAAAGAGGCAATCTGCATTCTTGTGATCTCTCTTTCCACACTATCGGTGGGCTTTCGTGGAACTGTGCAGGGGATATCGAAAAGTCCATCGATTCATTCCTCTGCCTCCAGGCTTCTCAGGACCCCCACTGCGACCCACTCTCACTCCAGGTTTGCCCTTCTGGGATGATAGGCCTGCCCCAGACCTTCTGGGTGTTGACAGCCAGCCAAAAGGATCAATAAACTGGGAAAGGGGTGTGCTACTGAGATCCAGGAGTTGTCTTTTCCAGGTAATATATTTACATTTTAATAGGGGTTTCCTGGAGGGAAGGTGGAGGGACATTCATTTAAATGGATTTCCAAGCATTGAAATAAGCTGGTGTGTGTGTGTGTGTGTGTGTGTGTGTGTGTGTGTGTGTGTGTGTGTGGTGGGAGAGAGAGAAGAAGGAATAGGAGGATGAGGATGGAGAAAGGGAAGAGGAAGGAGATAATGGCTACCATTTATCAATTCAGCAAAAGAACACAGAGAACACCCATTGTCCCTCCATCCAGAAACAAGCACCGCTGATACCCTGGCATGTCTCCTCCGAAGCACTTAGTGTCATAGATACAAATGAATATTCTTATCTCTAGCACTCAAATCGAGACACTTTTATATACTTAAAAGAAAATCACACAGTTTCTACCCATACCATTTAGTAACACTTACAGTCCCTGTTCCAGTAATCATACTTCTAGGAATCTATCCTAAAGAAAAATCTAGAATAATAAAAATAACATTAGCCATCATGTACTGAACATTAATTGTGTACCAAGGGTTTTACACACAGTGGCTCATTTAATTCTTCCACCAGCCTTACAAAGCAGGTAACATCATCCCTCACCTGAGGCTGGAGAAGTCAAGAACCTTGTCCCGAGATCTCTGCTAGCAGATTGATGTCAGCTGGGGCTTGGTGTGGGGGAGGGAACCCCAGGACAAGACCTCAACCACCTGGAGCCTCTCAGAGGTGAGTGTACCTCCTTGTCCTGGAGTTTCCTGTTCTCCACAAATGCTTCAAGGGCTGTGGATGGGAGGAACGTGACCCAACATCTTGCCTTCATACCCAGGGGTAAGTGGCAGCAGGTGACAGAGCCTGCTGTGCCTCCCACCTAATTTCCTCTTCCATGAAGCCTTCCCACATCTCTCAGACCAATCTTGTCTCTCCTTCCCCTGTGCTTTCTCAGTGCTCTTGGGTGACCTCAGCCCAGCACAGAGAATATCTTACTGACTCCCCTCTAGTCACAGTGTTTCTTAAAATGTGGTCTGAGGGTCCCAATCAGAACTATCTAAGGAGCTGTTAAAAGTGCAGACCTACTGAATCAGATTCTCTGGTTCATATTCTCTGGTAGCATACCAGGGTGGGAGAGAAACCTCACTGACACCTAAGTCTGAGAGCAGGGACCTTGTCTCTTTGTTCTTTGTGTCCCCCACAGCACTCAGCACAGTGCAACACAGTGTTTGGCGAATGCACAGATGTATTGCTTAGGAAGGAAATGAGTGTATGGATGGTGGAAAGAGTGAGCTTATGGGTGTGGAGTAACTGAAGAGGGTATGATTTTAGAGCTTTTGCAGGAGGGTGATGAGATGGAAGCATGAGGGCTGATTTGGGATACCAACACCCGGGGTCCTTTGAGTGCTACCAATAGATACTCAGTCAATATCTTCCCCCTCCTTTTTGCCATAGACACATACTTTAGCCCCAGAAAATTTTCTTGAAACCTGAACTTTCAGTGCCAGAATGAGTAACTGTGTATAAAGTGGGTCACAAGGAAGTGATAAGTAATGCACAGACTATTTTAACTGCTGAATCAGAAATTTTTGTGCTATGTTATGAAATATGCAGGAAGAAAAATAAGCAGATGATAGAAGTGGAAGGAATCCTAAAATAATATTTTCACAAACAAATTCAGGCCCAACACATGCTTGGGGTGTGTTGGGGAGGTGGCTCAAATGATACACACTTCTGAGAGTTGAATTGAAATAAAATTGCTGAACTAGCAGTCTTTCCAAATGACATAGGATCTACTGAGGCACAAGACCCGCAGCTTCGGCAGTGTCGTGGGGCATCTTTGTCACTCTGCTTCACAATGTGGGCAGGCAGGGCTTAAAGAAAGCAGAGACAAAACAAAACAAAACAAAACCCACAAAGTTTTAAAATCTGTTCTTTCTCCTCCTACCACACTAAACAAAACCCACCTTTTTGGTTTTTGTTTCATAGATTTTTTTTTT
>NW_007734780.1:87364-87609 GCF_000696425.1 Galeopterus variegatus
TTGTCTCATATGACAAGAAGCCTGAAATTATGCCATCCAGGGCTAGTACAGTAACTCTATCAGGAATCCAGTTTATTTACCCTTCTGCTCTGCCATCATCCTTCATGTGAATTTGTCTTCATGCTGTCAACTCATGGCCCCATACTTTACTAGGAAGGGTCTGAGATTTTATCCTACTTTTGAGCTAATAAATTAGCCTGTCATGGTTTCATGGATGCTGGCAGAAAACACGAGACTCCTGGGTC
>NW_007734781.1:0-732 GCF_000696425.1 Galeopterus variegatus
AATTGAGTCCAGTCCTCCAGTGCTTTTAGCCTCACCTGTACCCCTACAGTCATATGTCGAATGTCTTAGGACTCTGTGGTCTTTGAGGATGTGGCTGTGGACTTCACCCTGGAGGAGTGGGCTTTGCTGGATTCTGCCCAGAGGAGCCTCTACAGAGATGTGATGCTGGAAACTTTCCAGAACCTGGCCTCAATAGGTAAGGACAGCATCATTCCTTCACTTAGTTATTTGGTGAGCAAGATTTCTTGTTCATCAATGCTGTCCCAAGATTTACAATCTAGAAAGGGAATATACTGGTAAATAAGACAAATAATGTCACAGCCATCATGGATCTAGAATCTAACAATTTTTCTGTGACAACGAAAATCTACATATTAAACAGATTTTATTTTTCTCTTCTTTTAGAAACTTGAAGCTCCTTTAGTGTCATTAGTGTGTGTGTAGTCTTCATGGGTCATTTTGTATCACAGATAGGTTTCTTATTTGAAATCTTGTGAAAATTTTACTGTGTTTAGTGAATTGCATACCATTTTGGCCGCTTGTGCCTGTTATTGATGAAGTCCTTAAGGTCCTTAAGTATCTTTCTTCGTTCATAGGGACCTTCTTCCTTAAAAAAATTTGTTCACTTTTTTCATTTCAGATGATGAGACTCAGTTTAAAGCCAGGGGGTCAGTTTCTCAGCAGGATATATATGGGGAAAAAATATCTAAGGAACAGAAAATACCAGAGTGC
>NW_007734781.1:976-3670 GCF_000696425.1 Galeopterus variegatus
AGTTTCTCAGCAGGATATATATGGGGAAAAAATATCTAAGGAACAGAAAATACCAGAGTGCGCAAGAAATAATTCCTGTGCCTACATTTTAGAAAAAAATTGGGAAGACCAGAACATTGAAGATCAGCACAAAAATCAGGGGAGACATCTGAGGTGAGTTGCACTCAAAAGTGAAAGCAGCAACCCAGGAGAAAATCTTAGTTTAAAAAAAAAAGCAAAGAAACGAAAGTACAAACAGCTTCAAATTTGTTTATTTACAAGAATTTTATTTATTTATTTATTTATTTTTTAAAAGATGACCAGTAAGGGGATCTCAACCCTTGACTTGGTGTTGTCAGCACCACGCTCAGCCAGTGAGCAAACCGGCCATCCCTATATGGGATCTGAACCCGGGGCCTTGGTGTTATCAGCACCGCCCTCTCCCAAGTGAGCCACAGGCCGGCCCAGTTTTACAAGAAATTTAACCAAAAAAAAATCTTTTAATCTAATTTAGATATTGAGTGTTTGAAACATACTTCAATTAGAAACAATTATATGGAAGCCCTATATATAGTACACACTGTATTAATAATAAATATTTCCTGAGCCCTCTTCCACATTATTTAGTTTATTGTACTTTCAAGCAATTCAATGTAGAAAAACTTCATGTATACTGAAATGTAGTTGGAAATGTAGTTCTAATACTCACTAATACAGGTTGAGTATCCCTTATATAATCAAAATGCTTGGGACCAGAAGTGTTTCAGATTTTGAGTTGTTTCATATTTGAGGATATTTGCAATATACTTATTGGTTGAACATTCCTAATCTGAAATTCAAAATGATCTAATGAGCATTTCCTTTCAGCCTCAAGACAGTGCTTAAAAAGTTTCAAATTTTGGAACATTGTGGATTTCATATTTTCAGATTAGGAATATTCAACAAATCATTAATAAACACACCATAAATAAAATGTTTCTCATTTTTAACAGAAATCATATGGTGGACAGATTGCCCGAAAGTAATGAAGGCCGTCAGTGTAAAGAACCCTTCAGTCGCATTTCAGATCTTAATCTGTATAAGAAAATTTCTACTGGAGGAAAACCATATGAGTGCACCAAGTGTGGGACGGTCTTCATGCATCTTTCCTCTCTTAAGAGGCACGTCAGATCTCACTGTGGGCAAAAACCGTATCACTGTCAGGAATGTGGGCAGGCCTGCATCTGTCCCTCACACCTAAGAAGTTATGTAAGAACTCACACTGGAGAAAAACCCTATGGATGTAAATTATGTGGGAAAACCTTTCCTTATTTCTACTCCCTCACGCAACATATCAGGACTCATACTGCAGAGAAAAACTACGAATGCAAGCAATGTGGAAAAGTCTTCATTGAGGTCTCCAGTCTGACTAGACATGTTAGAACTCACACTGGAGAGAAGCCATTTAAATGTAAGGAATGTGGGAAAGCTTTTATTTATCGCTCAATCTTCCAAAGACATAGGATAACACACACAGGAGAGAAGCCCTATCGATGTAAATTATGTGGGAAAACCTTTCACCATTCTTACTCCCTCACTCAACATATAAAGATTCACACTTCAGAGAAAACCTATGAGTGCAAGCAGTGTAGGGAAGCCTTCAATCAGTTCTCAAGTTTTACCAGACATGTGAGAACTCACATTGGAGAGAAGCCATATAAATGTAAGGAATGTGAGAAAGTCTTTATTTATCCCTCAGTCTTTCAAAGACACATGATAACACACACTGGGGAGAAGCCCTATGAATGTAAACTATGTGGGAAAACTTTTCGTCATCCCCATTCCCTCACTCAACATACAAAGATTCACACAGCAAAGAAAACCTATGAATGCAAGCAATGTAGGAGAGACTTCGGTGAGTTCTCAAGTTTTACTAGACATGTAAGAACTCATGCAAAAGACAAGCCATATAAGTGTGAGGAATGTGGGAAAGCCTTCCTTTATCCCTCAACCTTTCAACGACACATGATAACACACACGGGAGAAAAGCCCTATGCATGTAAGCAATGTGGGAAAACCTTTAGTTATCCCCAGTCTTTCCAAAGACATGAAAAGACTCACACTGGAGAGAAACCGTATGAATGTATACAATGTGGGAAAGCCTTCAGTTGGCCTGAAACCTTTCGAGTACATGTGAGAATGCATACTGGAGAAAAGCTCTATAACTGTGAAAACTGTGGGAAAGTTTTCAGTTGTCCCAAATCCTTTCAAGGTCATGTGCGAACTCACACTGGAGAGAAACCGTATGAATGTAAGCAATGTGGGAAAGCCTTCAATTGGCCCTCAACCTTTCGAGAACATATGAGAATTCACACTGAAGAGCAACTCTATAAATGTGAAAATTGTGGGAAGGCTTTCACTTCATCTAGATCGTTTCAAGGTCACATGAGAACTCACACAGGAGAGAAACCATATGAATGTAAGCAATGTGGGAAAACCTTCTGTTGGTCCTCATCCTTACAAAAACATGTGAGAATGCACACAGGAGAGAAACCTCATGAATGTAAACAATGTGGGAAAGCCTTCAAGTGGCCCTCATCTTTTCGAAACCACATGAGAATGCACACTGGATAGAAACCCTATGAACATGCATGATATTCAAAAGCTTTTAGTTGTCAAGTCATTCTTTCTGGAACACGTGAGAGTGCACACTAGAGAGATATAACTCTAATGTGG
>NW_007734781.1:4329-9718 GCF_000696425.1 Galeopterus variegatus
CGAACCCGTGGCCTTGGTGTTATCAGCACCACACTCTCCCAAGTGAGCCATGGGCCAGCCTCAGGCTCTTCATTTCTGATTCAACCATGACAGCCTACACAGCAGCCAACAAAATACGTGGTACTTTGTTCCTGCACTGTATTGTTGAATGACTGCTCTGAGCTGGTCCTTGCTTGAGCGAATAATCACCTTTCTCATAAGTCAGGCAGATTGTGGGAGTTTTGTATTACTTAAAGCTGAGTGCAGGGCTGACCTGTGCCTCACTTGGGAGAGTGTGGTGCTGACAACACCAACTCAAGGGTTAAGATCCCCTTACCGGTCATCTTTAAAAAAAAAAACCAAAAACTGAGTGTGACCCCTCAATATGTGTCCAATTAATTATTTTTATGACGTGCTATTTAAAAAATGCACTTTTTTGTCAAACGAAACTTTCTGTAGGTGTTTCTTAGGAATATCCTATCAACTGTGTTGAGATAACTTGTACACTAACAGGTGTTATTTTCTTTACTTTTCATTTACTTTGATGATATATTGCAATATTCTGTTGCAATTATAGAGTGTGAAATCAACTTTGTAATTTTGTCAATTTAGGTACTACTTATTCTGTGTCAGTATTACCGGGTATATTCTGAGTTATGAGTTCATGCTTTTTTTTTTTTTTTTTTATGTCACCTGGCCATTAAGGGAATCTGAACCCTTGACCTTGGTGTTACAATACCACACTGTAACCAACTGAGCTAACTGGCCAGCCCCACACACTTTTCTTCAAGGTAAATTTTATTTTCCTTTTTATTTACTTAAAACTATTGACTTTAACATAACTTATTCATTCATGATAGTAAAAGCTTTTCACTTAGTCAGTGCAATCTACCATAGACCTCCTCACAACACATGCTAACCACACATTTTCTCAAGGAAACTTGGATATACTTAGTTACCAAAATGTGGATAACCACACACCATGAAGGGTTGTAGGCTGTATTAGCTGGAGAGTGTTGAAAAGGACATGGTATCAGATTTGGGCTTGTGTTAGGTGAGCTGGATGCACATTGAAGGAAGTTAGGCTGTCTCTGGATTGGATGCTCTCAGGTCATTAACAAAATTCTATCACTGGGAATCATAATAGTTCTTATTTAGAAGGCAGAAAGAATGGAGTGGCAGAGAAATAGCAGTTGGTCACATTCATGAAAAGAGGGGAATGTTTGGTCATTTTGTGGTTCAGAGTTTTTTCTTTGTTAGAATTTTGGAGACATGATTGCAGAGTGCTCTTTTTTAATAATCTTAACCCATTGTATTTACTAAGTAGCCAGTTAGTAAAAGACAGTTTCCATGAAATTGTTTCTCTTTAACAGTAGAAAACTTGGCTCGGGCCGGCCGGTGGCACACTCGGTAGAGGGCGGCGCTTGGGAGTGTGGCAGCGCTCCTGCCGAGGGTTCGGATCCCATATAGAGACCGGTCTGCTCACTGGTTGAGCGCAGTGCAGGCGCGACACCGAGGGTTGCGATCCCGTTACTGGTCACGAAAAAAGACAAAAAAGAAAAAAGAAAACTTGGCTAGCTCCCAGTTTTCTGGGGTACTTTTGTCTTTCTTGCTGATTATCTAAACGTTGAAATATTTCTTTGTGTATATCAGATGGTGTTTTGTTTTCTAAGAAGTAACAGTTAAGATATATAAGTTCAATTACTCATCAAACTTTATAAGGTAAATACTGAAAGATTACATTTTAGTAAATTGCCAGAGATTACAAACCTAGTGAGGGCCAAAGACAGGATCACAGTTCAAATCCAGCCTTTCTTATACAGAGTCTGTATTTCTGACATGCTAACTTTTGAGCATCCCTCATATACGAAGCATTTCAGTCTCAAAATGTCCACAATAAACTAATCAAGATATTGTAGGCTCTGGATATAGAGGTAGGAAACAAACAAGTCCTTAGAGTCCTTGCTCTTATTTTTTTGTGAAAAAAACAGAGATAGTTAACAAATGGCAAAGGTTTGATTTATAAGGAAGTAAGGGCTTTGCAGGAAAGTAAACTATGACAAGTGAGATGACAGGAAATGTAGGGATGTTTTGTTTATTTTCCCTATGGACGGTAGTAGCCTCAGTGAGGATGTCATCACTGATTTATATACTTCCGCCTAATACATCTTAAATTAACTGAGGAAATAAATGCTCAGGAGTGTTTGTACATAGTGGGGAATGATACATACACAGCTGTGCATTCATGAAGTTGACTGTAATAATTCCCCATAAAAATAAACACGGGGCATGCTTCAGCTTTGTTATTACAGTGATTAAAAGTTTTAGGCCCTGTGATATGTGATCATGGGTTTGAACACGGGTGTCATTGATCAGAGGCTTCCCACTGATGTGGCCCACAGGATGTAGGTGTTAATGTTTAAAATTCTTATTTTAAAAAAATGCAAGTTGCATGTTAGCCTAGTTCCTGCAGCAGCAGATCATTCTCCCCAGCTTCTCTTAAATTCCCACCAGGATCTTCCTTGACAGCCATAACGTTAGTGCTATAAATGTTGGATTTACTGCTAGGGATTTGAGTGCATTTGCAATGGTTAAAAAAGCGGGAAGGGGATTTTATAAAAGCCTTTCTATTTTGTGGCTCTTGCATCTGAATGGATGTTAAAGTTGACATGAAATGTTAAATATTTGAAATTTTATAAATGGTAGCGGGGTCATCGGACACAGAGACTGATTCCATTGCTAAATTGTGATTGCTGTCAAGAGCTGGAGTTTGGGGAGGGTATAACTCAGGCACTGTGACCTCTCCACCCACTTCTGACATTCGACTCTCAGCCCCCTTCTTGGGGATGTCTCACTGCTATTGGCTTGTGTTTGGCTTTCTGGATTCATAGCAGTTTGTAACATCAGACTGATAGCCTAACCCTACTTTCCTCACCTTCCTCCTGGTACACACACCTTATAAGGTAATTGTCTCCCACAAAGATTGGTCTTTTGTAGGCCACTCACTGTATAAATGATCAGGACAAAAAGGCGGGGGGGTATGTAAAGCCATTTAAAAAATTTTTTTCAGCCTTTGTCTTGACCAATTCTTAAATATTGTATGTCTTAGTAAGTTGTACAAAAATGTTTTTCTGCAGAAACCCTTTGTTCCTCCTCTGTAAAACCCTTCTACAAGAAAGGTCTGGATGACAGTGGGAGCTGTTGAAATGTAAAGTTGATTGCTAAATGGGACACGGTGATTCTGTCACAGGGAAATATCCAAAAGAACAGCATCTGAGGAAGTGACTGGGGGAGGCCAGAGGTTATTGTTAATCTTGCTTTTCAGAATGTTCCCTGCAAGCTTTTTCCTCTTCTTGAAGGAAATTTCCCTGTGCTGCCTTTCCAAACTGCTGTGTGTGTTTTGAGTGCAAACTGACTGCTGAGCCAGGATCACACTTGACATGCTATGAGACAGCATGGCATGGCCCAGCTGCTGTGCTTTGCACATAGAAAAACTAGAGGGCCACACTAATGAAGATGATAAGTTTTTTGTGAAGGTCATTGACAAGCAAACCATTTTTTGTTTGTTTGTTTGTTTGTTTTTAAAAAGATGACCGGTAAGGGGATCTCGACCCTTGACTTGGTGTTGTCAGCACCACGCTCAGCCAGTGAGCAAACCGGCCATCCCTATATGGGATCCGAACCCGTGGCCTTGGTGTTATCAGCACCACACTCTCCCGAGTGAGCCACGGGCCGGCCCTGACAAGCAAGCCATTTGAAATCAAGGACTAAACTAAATTATTTGGTTTGGACTGAGCATTCTAGGGCAGGAGGCCCCATAGTGGCGGGAGTCTTTTAACCTTCACTGCCTGACTAATATATGTCCTGCTTGGGATGCCCTGACAGATGTAAATTCTTTGTTTCCAACAGTACCTTGTGTGGCCTTTGGGATTGTAATCATGTGCACAGCCTGTCATGACACGGCCTGAGATGTGGAAGGCATTAATGTCAGCATTCATTACTGGCCAGAGTTGTGCTGTATCAGACTTAATAACTCAGGCTAGGTAGAAAGGATTGATATAGAAATTTAAGGAGGAAGTCAGTTGGCTTTCTAAGATAGACCTTGATTTTAACAAGTCCAGGACCCCTAAAGGCATCACTCAGTCAGTACTGTAAGTTTGTCTCACACTGATGTGTGGGTCCTACTGATAATTTTTTTGCACTGAAATGAGCCAAAGAGCTTGGCTACAGAAGAGTAAACACAGCAGGCCTAACCACTGTCCCTTGAAAGTCCTGTTTACAAGGTTGTCTGTGTGTCAAAACTGACTGCACAAGCAATATGTTTATGCAGAACACATGTTGCCTCCTGGGAGTCTGGAATCTTGGTATTTGCCAAGCAGTGAGTGCTACATAACCAGCCCCCAGTAAAAACCCTGGCACTCAGTTTCTCCTGATCTGCTCAGGTTACCAACAGTTCACATGAGTTCTCACCATTAGTTGCTGGGGGTAATAAGAGCATCTTGTAGGACTTCAATGGGAAAGGACCTTTGGGAGCTTGTGCCTGATTTCCCCCCAACTTCACCCCATACACCTTTTCCCTTTGCTAACTTGACTCTCTAAGCTTTCACTGCAATAAATCTTAGTTGTAAGGCTGACTACATACTAAGATCTGTCAGTGCCCCTAGCGAATCATTGCACCTGGGGTGCTCTTGGGGACCCCCCCCAACACATTTGACATCCTGAAACGGAGAATTTTGGTACCTGTTTATAAGAGGAGTAGGTGGAAGATTGTTTTAATGATCTGCAAAGCCCCTAAAGCCCATTTTGCTTTTCACAGGTAGGATTTTCACATGTTTAGACTTCCAACAAATGTTAGGAAAGAAAAAACATGTAATAGCTCTGTTTTGTTAATGAGGAAAGCAAATGGGATTTTGTTCTTTTCTCAATGTTAAGTACCACTGATTACTGTGATTCTCTTATCTTCCCTCCCATCATACAAATAAAGTTAAGCACAAGAAGCACAGAATCTTAACCTAAACTCGTATATCTCAGTGTAATCATAATAGTGTAATCTCTCAGCTTTCAAAGCCTGCTATGTGCTGCCACTTGTAAACAGAACGACTCTGAAAGGCAAGTACAACTAGGTAATTTTATAAACATGGCATTGGCTTTTACAGATGGGGTTTATAGGACTACATGTTCCATTTACATGACATTCTGGAAAAGGCAGGGGTATAGGGATCTAAAAAAGATCCATATTTAGGGGTGGAGAGTTGCATACAAATGGGCAACATGAGTGTTTTTGGAATGACAGAATGTTCTCTCTCTTGATCGTGGTAGCGTAGATATGAATTTATGAAAGCTCAAAGAAATACACTTAAAATGGTGAATTTTACTGGTTACATATTGAAAATAATGGAAAACAATAACA
>NW_007734781.1:10685-15512 GCF_000696425.1 Galeopterus variegatus
GCTCACTGGCTGAGCGTGGTGCTGACAACACCAAGTCAAGGGTTAAGATCCCCTTACCGGTCATCTTTTTTTAAAAAAAAAAAAAAGAAAGAAAGAAAATGTGCAGCAACATTTCTTTTTGCCACCTTTGGATACTCTGAATAATTGAAAAGCTAGGGACGGAGGACTCATGTCCCAACCTTTCTTTGACTCCAGTCTGTTAGGAAATGTCCTTTTAGGGCTACACTTGCCCAGAACATTCCTGGAATATCTGAGTTTATTCCAGGTCCCTTGGGTCAGATCTTTGGGGATGCTGTGGTTCTGAAACATAAAGGTTCACCCCAGTTCTTCCGAGGGGGACCCACTTGGGGGTTTCCTAATCCTCAGGCATTGGAATCATATCATCCAAGGACTTGTCTTAAGGCCATTTTCAACTCTAAAATTCCCATCACAACCTCAATTCTGTGATTTCTTCCAGGGAAGCATCGTTAGAGATCTGTACCTGCATCCCTTGGGGTAGATGCTCTCTGGTGGTAGATGCTTTCTGGGATGGGGTGACAGACGACATGGTGAAAGACAGTGGGGGCTGCCTTGGGGCTGATGTAGGGGGCTCTGGGATGATGCTTGGTGGAAGTGTCCCTGAGAGACTCTGGTGCCATGATCTCTGAGGGTGTGTCTGTGAGTTTGGGGGTCTGTGTCTGGGTGTCCCCGCAACAAAGATTGTGCGATTTTGTCTTTCTGTCATCGTGGCTGCATGTGTATATCTGGAGGGTTCAAGTGTCTAAGCGGTGGTCCCTGTGTCTGGGCCAGAGTGACTCATTGTGTGTGTCCCAGTGCATGGCTGTGCTGTGTCTATGTGTCTGTTTTTCATAGTCCCCGGCGCCGAAACCCAGAGCCACAATATGCCCAACTGGATTTTCCCGTGTGTTGTGTTTAAACTTTAACAGGCACATAGTTATCATACTGAATTCTTCCAAAATACAAGTATAGCGAAAAATAAAACTTCACAATTATTTTTTATACGTTGTCATGAATGAGTCCCAATATTTAACAGTATTTTATACTTTTAAATACCATGCTATACTTTGGCATTAGTTTAGGCCTCATCTTAGAATTTTCTCACATCTGTGTTTCTTTCCAAGTGTATTCATTTTTTACTTCAGTTTTCCAGCACCCGCAAGAGCTCCACCAGGCAAACTCTTAGATGACAATTTTTATAACAAAAATAGTCTAGATTTGATCATCGGTAAAGTAAAAGCACAACTGACACCAAAATCAATCTCTGCAGTCCATCTCATAATGATTCCCACAACACCTTCTAGTTCACTGGTTTTCCAGTAAAACCAAAAAATGGCTCTAAAAAAAAGCATAACCACAATTGCTTTCATTTTGATTTTAGGCAATTTGAAAATTTTCATCCTATTTTGTTTCATTTTAGCAAGAGTTTTTTTTTCAGGTCCTTCAAATTCATATCATTGTATTTGAATACAACAAAGAAATATAAGAACCCTGTAGCCATTCCTAAAAGATTGTCTTCAGCCCTTTTCAATCTTAGAGTCTTTCCTTTCTGTCTTACCAGAGCTTCTCGGTCCTAACAGAACACATGGTTTCTCCTCAGTGATGGCATTTTTTTGTGACTTAAATAAGAATTATATAAGCTGTCTTAGCTTTTGCTTATTACATGTCACAATAAGCATTAACTCTCATGCTCAGTGGTCTGGTGGTTGGCTTGGGTAGGTTATGACAAGCAGAAGCTTTGGAAGTTCCCTGTGGCAGCTTTTCTACAGCAGAAAGTTTGGGCCAGCTGCAGTGGCTGTGATTCAGATGTGTTCATTCATTCAGGGGCTGAGGCTTCCCACCTATGCTCAAGTGTCCATTTAGGCATGTCTCCCATAACGGGTTCACATCCCGATGACTCAAGCATCCCATGACCAACATCAAGGGGAGAATTACACTCTGCCGAACATGAGGACATAACTATGATTTCACAGAGAACCAAAAAATAAGGGTTGATCATTTAACCTACTATGCCATTTAAATACATTTTGAAGGCAGGGATTCCATTATGCATTGTAAGAAAGAAGAATCTAGCAAAAAAAATAAAAAATCTTCAGTAAGTATCCCTCTGGAGTGACAACATCAAAAATGGCAGAATAGGGAACTCAAGGGTTCTGTCCCTCCACAAAAGCAACTAAAAACTTAACCAAAATTGTCACAATCAACTTTTGCAGAACTCTGGACTCTAGAGAAACAAACGCAAATAACAAGCAACAACAAGAACAACAAAAACAAACCCGCACATGGAACCAGGAAAAGCTTAATGTAGAAAGAAGCTGCTGCGTGTGATAGGAGAGCGCTGTGGCTTTCTCAGTTTGCAAGAATTACAGCCATTGTCGTGGGTATGATGTGATATCTCACTGTGGTTTTGATCTGAGTTTCCTAAATAATTATGTTGAACATCTATTCATGTGCTCGTTGACCTTTGGTGTATATCTTTGGAGAAATGTCTATTCAGATCAATTATCCACTTTTATTTATTTACTTATTTTGTGGCTGGGCAGTATATCCATTATTTCACTAGCTTGTCTTGTTGAGTTGAAAAGTTCTTTTATATTCTGAATACTAGACCCTTATCAATAAAAGACATTTCAATAAATTGAAATGCATGGGTCATATAAAATCCCTATGGAGATGATAGGGAAACTACTTACTGTTCGTGATACTGGAGGAAAGGGCCTTGGGAGGTCAGTTAGCTGACCTCAACCCTGCTCATCCCGTACCAGGTTCTTGCTTCTACCATAGGAAAGAATTCAAGAGCAGAGTCACAGTAGGAAATGAAAACAGGATTAATGTAAAGAATAAGACAGACTTCACAGGGAAAGTGTGGCCTAGCTGCAGAGACTAAGCAGTGGCTGCAGCAACTTTAAATACAACAGTAAGACGTACACTTTACAAAGGCCTTGGGAGGTCAGTTAGCTGACCTCAACCCTGCTCATCCCGTACCAGGTTCTTGCTTCTACCATAGGAAAGAATTCAAGAGCAGAGTCACAGTAGGAAATGAAAACAGGATTAATGTAAAGAATAAGACAGACTTCACAGGGAAAGTGTGGCCTAGCTGCAGAGACTAAGCAGTGGCTGCAGCAACTTTAAATACAACAGTAAGACGTACACTTTACAAAGTGCAGACTGATTCCAGAGTAAACAGCAGCCAGCAAAAGGCAAGTTTAACACAGAAAGTAAGATATACACACCTCCCTGGCAGGCAGGCAAAGTGTGGGCTGGCTCCAGAGACAGTGGGCAACAGCCCCACATTCTTCCTGGATTCAACTTTTGTAGCTTGGCTATCTACATATTCATGCTATCTAATGAATATTCAACTAAGAGGTGGTTGCCAGTTATGTAAAATAGACTTGCACATGTTCAGTTGGTCTCTTTGGAGCACGCTCATTGGTCAAATTCCATCACATGCACCAAGTACACTTAGAATATCCTAGGTGCTCTCTAGCGCCTCCAGTGGGAGGTCATTCAAGGGATTAAACTCCTTTTTATTGAGCACGCTCAGCCACTGAGATGGTGTAAGTCTGACTCCTGTGGTCTCAATCTCTCTGCACTGGTACTAAAAATAGGTGCTACAAGCAACAACAGCTTGGGGCTCAGAAGAGGGCCTTGAGTCCTAGGGAAGTGGTTTGAGACCCAGGGGAGTGGCTTGAAACCCAAACCCAGGGGGACTGAGCACCTCCTATCTCACTAGTATATTTATTTGAAGATATTAGGAGAAATTTGATTGTTTTAGGTAAGAGAATGACCTTTTGGTTATGTTGAAAAAAGATATATTCCAAAATATTCATGCATTACATAGTTTGTCTAAGGGTCTTCAAAATTGTACAGAGAAAAATGAGTAGAGTACAGATACATCAGACCTGGATATGGTAACGTTTCTAGATGTAACTTGCAATTTACAGCAAATACAGGGAACAGAGGTGTGCAATAACAACAGGCAATGCAATTAAAACCCCATTGCATGAAATTTTCCACATGGTTTGTTATATTCAACAAGTAAATTACAAAGAAACGTGTGATTAAGAAAATATAAATTAAAATAGACATAAATATCAATAAATTCAAATCTGGGAATCTTGTTAAATCCCGATTCAAACAGTCCAACAGGAAAAATTGTGGAGAGAGTTTGGAAAATCGAGTGCTGCCTATGTGTTTATTTTAATATAATAAGCTGTACTTTTTCATCTATAGGTCTGATAATGACATTGTGGTGATATTGAACAAATAGATATATCACAAAATATTCAAGGATGAAGGGCCGGCCCGGTGGCGCACTGGATAGTGCGCCGCTTGGGAAGCGCGGTGGCGCTCCCGTCCGAGGGTTCGGATCCCACATACAGACCGGCTCCCGCTCACTGGCTGAGCGAGGCGTGGGAGCAACCGAGGCTTGCGGTCCCGTTGCCGGTCCCCGGTCCGGTACGGGGGCAACACTGAGGGTTGCGATCCATTGCCGGACACGGAAAAAAGACAAAAAAAAAAAAAAAAAAAATTCAAGGATGAAATGATATCTGAGAATTGGTTTTAAATCGTCAAGAGAAATGGGTGAGGTAGATATGAAAATTAATGAAAAATGGGTTTTTGCCAGAAAATGGACAAATAAGGTTTCATTATGCCATTCTCTCTATATATGGAGGTCTACTTATTAAAAGGAATTTTTGTTTCATAACTCTACATATTCTCAAACAGTATATAAAATAGCATGGTATTAATAATAGCATTATTATTATTATATATATATATTTTTAAAGATGACGGGTAAGGGGATCTTAACCCTTGACTTGGTGTTGT
>NW_007734781.1:16102-22338 GCF_000696425.1 Galeopterus variegatus
CTTCCCTTCAAGCCAGGTCACGTGTGTCTAACTGGGTCACAGACCCCTCTGCCCCATTCTGTGCAGGTCATGGGTCAGGTAGGTGAAAGAAGATTCTGGCAGCTTTAGACATGGTAGACATACTTTATTGCAGACACAAACTACACAGACATGCTTTATTCTCAGACACAAGCTCTGCCTTCACTCTACTGACCCTCCAGGCTCTGCCGACCAGCAGTTCAGAGCAGTTGTCTCTTTATACAAAAGGTACACAACAGTGGCCAAAAGCCAAGTGCATAACGTAATTACAACAGACGTGTTGAATCCGTAAATGGGCACACGTGTGCAATTACACTACTCTTATACAACTTGTTTCTGACAACCATGCTGAATCACACCCATTTGTAACAAATAGGAGGCGAGTGAGCCTGACTAAGCTGTTCTAGTTTAAACTGTTTTCATTTTTCTTACACATGTGCCTTGCTTGAGCCAGTGGAATGTGAGTGAATATGGCAGAAAGGCCTGAAATATGTCTGTGAAATTGGTTATCCTCTATTCCTTAGGTAATCCATTATGAGGAAATTTTCTTAAGGGGTTGCTGTTCACTCAGCATCTGTCCCACAAAGGACACACTTGGATCAGAGTCACCTCAGTTGACCCACATACTTTTGCAAAGCAAAGAAATCACATTGGTCTTAGAGACCCACAACGTGTATCAGTCTACCCAAGCCAACCTCCCAGATCGGCAGAAGCTAATACAGTTGTTTACACGATTGCTGTTAACTGTCTGATTTGAAGCAGAAGTCATGACCTCTGTTATGTCAGAGAAACTCTGGTAAGAGAGAGAAAGGAGGACTTCGTAAGTCCAAGAAGAAATCAAGAAAGTCATCACACAGAAATTGTTACTGGATCCTTGCATTTCCTTATTTATTCAAATAAAAATGCTATGAATTGACATGTTTGGAATGAAAATCTTACAAAAGTAATGAGACAAAAACTAATTTTTAAAATATTGAATAAATTTAAACTCAAGTATAATTTTTTATGTTTTTGCCATGTTTCTCTTTTTGTGTTCTGTTAAAAAAAAGCAGGCAATTAGCATTGTGGGAACCATATTATATTTCATGCACTTTGTAGGTCAGTTGTGGTGTCAATTCTGCTTCTACTACTAGAATTATCATAACTTGAAATATTATATCATACAACAATTACCATTTGAGTTTATCTGATGCTGCTGCTGGAAGGAAAACTGGAGTAAAAAGCAATATATTCAAAAACATGTTTAGATGTGAGAAAATCCTAGGAAGAGAGCTAAACTACTGCTAAGGCATGCCATGCATGAATTTAAGAGTCAGCTCTCTGAAATAGTACAGCTCATACAACTTAATTAAAATATTCGTGAAGCTTCTACTTTTAGAAGCAGTTTACTCTATAACATTCACATACATCCAAAAATTATAGCTATTTCAGAACAGGTGGGGACTGCGTATCCTGATGAAGGGCATATTACAGAGCAATGTGGATCAGGGCACATATAAATTGTATGAGATGTAACAGTTTCCCAATAAAACTAGGTACAAACAAGGACTCCCATTCCCTCACTCCTAGTAACCATCATACTAAAGATGCCATCCAGAACCCCCGGAGTGGGAGAAAACAACTATGACAAAAAAATTTGCCCTCTCCATAGCTCAAATGATCGTGTATGTAACAACAGAAAGAATATGAAGATAATCATAGAATCAGATTTTCAGTAGGTTTCAAGAATGCAAACTCAATATAAAAATGCATTTAAAATTTTTAGAAACAAGCAGTTAAAAAGTAAATTTTAAGATGACATAGATTTTTTTTTTTTTAAAGATGACCGGTAAGGGGATCTTAACCTTTGACTTGGTGTTGTCAACACCACGCTCACCCAGTGAGCAAACCGGCCATCCCTATATAGGGATCTGAACCAGTGGCCTTGGTGTTGTCAGCACCGCACTCTCCCAGTGAGCTAACCGGCCATCCCTATATAGGGATCTGAACCAGTGGCCTTGGTGTTGTCAGCACCGCACTCTCCCAGTGAGCTAACCGGCCATCCCTATATAGGGATCTGAACCAGTGGCCTTGGTGTTGTCAGCACCGCACTCTCCCAAGTGAGCCACGGGCTGGCCCTTAGGCCTAAATAATTTTGATCATTCTTTATGGCCAAATTTTCAAAGGAAGTTCATATATCCTGAGGGAAACCTGCAACATGCTGTGGGGGCATATAAAGCCACAGGATAAAAATGGCTCATTTTCTAAGAAGATCCTTTGGATTAAAGACTTTTAGGGGAAAGTGTAAGTAATCTAACAGATATGTAACTTATCAGAGGTATGTTACCGAGTACAAAAAAATCTTTTGAAATTTTAAGATAAAATGCAAGACTTTGAAGGAATTTCATGCTAATAGCAAGCTACATTAGGTGTGAGTCTCAGACTCTTCAGGCTACACAAAAGGTTCTCATCATTGGAGGGTATCTAATCCTGGGAAATGGTCACTTACAGTGAATCCACTCAAAATGGGGACTGAATATTTCATACTAAATAATTGGGAAAAGTGTGGATTAGAATTGTACATTGAAATTTAAACCATAAAAATATGAAAAATAAGTTTCTTACTACAAAGAGCCATCCTCCCCCATTCAACTTAGATAAGACTGGTGGATGTCCTTGTTTACCTGTGACAAGAGGGTAACAGACCCTCCCAATTCCCTTACTTTGACTCATAAATTATTAGCTGAACTAAGACATTATTAAGAAATTATTAGCGACCCTAAGACAACATAGATTTTTTAAGTAATTATTGTTACAGCTAATTTTCTTTCAGTCCCAAACTATATCTACTGAAGGATACACAATGATCACAATAAAAAATTATATAATGTGATTGAATGACATCAAAGTAGAATGAAATAAATGGAGAGATGGCGCATGTTCTCAGAAAACAGATTCAATGACATCATGTTGGCAGCTCCCCCATACACGCCAAGAGGTTCAATAAAGTTTCATTAAATCTACAACCAGGTATCGTTTTTATATTTGTTTTGGTTTGGTTTTTTTGTCTAAACAAACAAAAATACCTACTTCTAAAATTGAAATGGAAGATAAATTTCTGAGAATGTCAAAGATTTTCTACAGGAAAAAGTTGATGTGTGCTAGGGACTATCCTAGGTGCTCATAGGGACTAGCACACATCAAGGATTGTAACACTACAGTAATTAACGAGATGATATTTGCAGAGGAATGGATAAATAGACCTATGGGGGAAAATAGAAATCTCTGACACAGGCTCACCTATTCTGGGCAAGTGGACCTATAACGGAGTCTGTGTGTGTGTGTGGACTCTGTACAGATAGTGTGTATATATATATACTAAGCTAGAAAAAAAGAGATTCAGAAATTCCCCTGTACTAAAATAGAGTCCATCAACCTCAGAATAAAGGCAGAGAAATGATAAACCACTGTCTAGGAGAAAAGATTTGCAGTTCTTACACATCAAAAAAGATGAGTGTCCAGAATGTGTAAAGAATACATATAGACTGTGGGGTCCCTCCGTTCCCCCCGCCCCCCTTTCTTCTGTGTGCTGATTGAAAGTGGTAGTGTCATGAACACTCTGTGACCCAGCCAGCTGCAAGTTTCTCCCAGCAGGCTTGAAACCAAACCTGGGCTTTCAACATTGCCTGACACTGATAGTTATCTGGGTTGTTGTCCCAAACGCTGAAAGAAACTAGTCCAGGCCCTGAGGAAATTTCTTAAACCCTTATGGATTCCATGTCCTGACCCTCTCGCTTCAGACATACCCAGGTAGCACATCCTTTCCCTCTTGCTGTCCTCCACGAGGACGTCCTGCAGCACTCTGGACGTAAGTTCCCCTGATAAATGCTCAAGACTGATCATTCTGGCCTTTACTGCTTCTTTCTTTGAAATGTCAACCAGCCCCATCACAGGAATGTTTGTGGCAGTCCTTTGTGGGAACAGTTTTCCAACACAGTTGTACCAGTTTACACTCCATAATTAGTGTATGAGAGTTCCAGCTGCTCCACATTGCCATTAACAATTGGCTCGCACCTGATTTTTTTTATCCAGTCATTCTGGTTGGGATTATAGTGGTACCTCCTGTGATTTTAATTTGCATTTCCCTGATGGCTGATGAAATTGAGCATTTTTTATATGTATATTAGCCACTTGGATAACTTCCTTTGCAAATGCCTCATTGATTTTCAGTTTTACTTTTCTGTTGTACTGTCTGCCTCCCTGTTATTAATTTGCAGCTCTTAATATATTTCTGGATATAAGTTCTATGTCAGATCTATGCATTGCATGCATCTCTGGTCGGTGGGCTGTCTTTTCACTCTCCTAATGATGCCTTTGTTGAAAACTTTTTCTTTTTTTTTAAAAAAGATGACCAGTAAGGGGATCTTAACCCTTGACTTGGTGTTGTCAGCACCACGCTCACCCAGTGAGCAAACCGGCCATCCCTATATGGGATCCGAACCCGTGGCCTTGGTGTTTTCAGCACCGCACTCTCCCGAGTGAGCCACAGGCTGGCCCCCTGTTGAAAACTTAACTGTGGTGTAATGTATTTATTTTTGTTGTTTGAATTTTAGTGAGGATAGCCTTTCTATTTTCTTGCAAATTAAACTCATGCAAACATAATAGAAATAATGTGGCGCTTTCATTCTTTCTACATATTTTGGAAGAGTTTAATTCTGCAATCACTACTTTTTTTTTTTACATTTATATTTACCTTTAGTAATCATATGTAAGCCTTCTCAATACTGTAATGGCAAGAGACCACTTTTAAAGTGCATTTGAATCCCCTCTGAATACTCTGAGGGATTATATGGAGCTACCCAAATCACTGCTGTGGATCTTGTGGGTCATTTTCTCCCTATATTATAGAATATTTTCAGAAATATAACAAATCAGTAAAACCTCACTGATAGTGGTGCTTTAACAGTGGAGTTTTGGTTGATTTCTAAGCCTGAGTTATACATGAACTCTTGGATCATGGATCTCTGTAAGAATCTGATGAAAGCTAGGGATTCTCTCTCAGAAAAAAAAAAATAAGGCACATATCCATATTTACAACTTTGCATTCTATTTTGTTCTGAGATTTGATCATCACACATACCCTTCACAGTCTTAACACAGTGGTTTTCAAACTGTGCAATCACTACTTCTTGAAGGTTGAGTATAACTTTTTTATTGTGGCAGAAACACAGATCATATTATTTACAATCTTAAGTTTTTAAGTGTACTATTAACTAATATTAAGTACATTTACATTGTTGTGAAATAGAATATAACTCACTTTTAATGACCACCTGGGACTGCTGCGGGATGTACTTCATGACTGGAAATTATACAGACACACGGACACTTGTGACTGAAGACAGTGACACCAGGCAGACACAGGGACACTTCCACCTACATCCTTGCGGACCAGCAGATATAACTACCCAGACTTTGGCATCAGGAACAAACAAGTAGAAACACACAGGACTCCCCAGGCCCGGCCTCCTGTGTTAATCACCAGGTGCACACGGTGGGAGGGTCGCGGCCTCGACCCCCTCCCGGGCCTAGCACCGCGGACCCCGCCTCGCTCGCGGTGACGTCCCCGTTAAGGGTCTTGCTCTCAAAGAGCTCAGATCACCGGGACTTGCGGGAAAGGCCGCCCCCGACCCGTCCCTCCTGCCCAGGACAAGGAGTCGTTCTGCAGCGGACACTGAGTCTGGAATTCCCGCGCACACCTGCGTCCCCGCGTTCGGAGGAGGAGGAAGGAGGGGCCGCCCCGGAGCCGGAGCGCTTTCTGCGCAGACGCGAACGCCCCGGGCGGGCGGGGTGAGCCACTCGCGTTCCCGACGTACCTGTCACTCAGGCTGCAGGGGGCGTGTCCTATAAAACTGTCTAATCAGAGTCGCTGTTGTTAGTATCATCCCACAATCAGGGGCGCTGACGTCTGCAGCCGGGTCCAATCAGAGGCCCGGGGGAGGGATCACTCTCCGCGCCGACGTGCGCGCGCGTCCCCGGTGCCCTCTTGTCCTCAGGTGCCTTCGTCCTCGTGGTTCTCTGTCTGCAGCGGTCGCGGCCCGCGGGGAAGACGCCCCGGACAACCGGGAGCGGGGCCGGACATGGTGAGCGCGCGTGGGCCGGAGCCCGAGTCCGCGGGCGGGGACGACTCCAGAGCGGGAGGCGGCGGCCTGGGGTGGGGGCTCGGGGACGGCTTGTGG
>NW_007734781.1:22927-63163 GCF_000696425.1 Galeopterus variegatus
GGGCTCGGGGGCGGCTTGTGGGGAAGGCTGGGGCGGGAGGAGGTCGGGGGCGGCTTGTGGGGACGGCTGGGGCGGGAGGAGGTCGGGGAATAGTTTGGGGAAAGGGATGCAGTGGCGGAGGGCGGTGACCTGCTCTGGGGCGCGTCAGGTGAGCTCCACGTCTGCACTAATGTCCATTTTTAGGGTCTGAGGTTTCAGTGAACGTAAATTCCTGGCTCTTTTTTGGCGTTCTTCTTCCCGTAAATTTCTCTGGTCTCTCTGTCTTCGGCCGCTGACTGGTGTGATGCAGGAACTTGCCTGAGAGTGCTGCTGGGGAGATGCCCAGCCACAGCTTCTCTAACGTTCTGCTGCACAGAAGGCGAGGCGTGCAGCCTCGCACCTGAAAACGAGGTGCATGAAGAAATGGATTTAAGATGTGATGGAAAAAAAAAAAATCGTAGTTACTGTTCTATGCAGGGTACAGAGTTTGTGACAATGTGCGGTCCTGTTCCGTTTCCTTTTAATGTCTAGGCATCAGAAAATTCAGATTCTGGCCGGTTTGCGGAGTTGGTGACAGCGTGGTGCTGATAACACCAGGGTTCAGGGTTACCAGCCAGAGGCCGGAGGAAAATGCAAATTCTGTCAGCCATGGCCTATAAAACTGAGTGCTCGATTCTGATTAATTTATCCTTTGCTGGTTCTTTTTTGTTGTTATTTTTTTTGAGGGGGCAGCTGGCTGGTATGGGGACCTGAAACCTGACCTTGGTTTTACAAGGCTGTGCTCTATCTAACCAGCTGAGCTAACAGCCCCTTCAATTCTGATTAATTTACAGTTTGTTATTGGGAGGATAATAGTTAACTGATATCCATTTCTGGAAGGAATAAGCGGTTTGCAGTCATCTAAAACCATGAAGAGTGCCTTAGAATGCCTGCCCCTCCCCTACCTTGAACACAGGATGAATGTAGTGCTTCCGCTGTATTCTTATTCAGATACTGGGAGGAGGAATCTGTGCAACGTTTAAATTGTATTTCATTTATTTATTTTGGGCTGCTGGGCCAGTGCAGGTAAGTTTTCAATGATGGTGTGAAGCAAGTATAGTACTGGGGTGGGTGCTCAGGCCTGAGCCCTCTGATTCTAAGCCAGGTCCACAGCTGAGCCTGCAAAGGAGATTAATGAAGGGACTGGGGGTCTTGCTGGGGAGCTTCCCCTGCGGGGACCTCCAACCACTCAGAGCAACCCACAGAAGGAACTGCTAGGCTGAGAGAAGCTTCAGAGCATTGCAAGCTGTGCTAGGGGCCGTTTTGTCTTTGAGATTATACTTTGTGGTGGCCCTGGGACTGTTTCCTGAGGGTTTGGTTTGGGCAGGAACGCAGTTGGTGTAGTCAGAGCATAATTTGTGCAAACTGAGAAATTCTGTGAAGGTCAGACTTACGGAAAGACTACTTGGGTTCCACTGCTATTGAACAGATTTATGAATTGAAGAATTTGAGTCAGAACTTAAACTGAGTCCACCTGAGAGTTTCCTGGCTGGTGAGAACTGAGGCCCTGGAGGAGAGACAGGAGGTTGTGGGGAACAACCAGAGACAGGTGCCCTGGGTGCTCAGGGTCCCTCACTCCTGTTGAAGCAAAATACTTCATTCTGTAAGGGAATTTAAATGAGGCATTTATTAGATTTGCAAATCGGGGAGACCACCTCCCAGGCTTAGATGTGAGTCTGCCCAACACACAGAAAAGGCGAGGGGTTTTATAGTGTAAGTTTAGTAAAGTCTAAGCCATAAACAAATTCCAAACTTGTAAAGATGGAATGGATAACTGACTATGACCTTTTAAATAATGGTTTCTCAGGTCTTTTACAATATTTATGGCTAATCTAGACTAACTATAATCTAGACTGCTCAACTTGTAAGTAATTCCAATTTGTTTAATATACAGCAGGTTAACAGTCATCCCATTTTCCCAGGATCTCTCTAAACAGTGTCATCTATGTTTACCTAAGCAATGGGTTTCTTGGTGATAAATTCCAAGAGTAAATGCCAAGCAGTAAATTCTAATGGAAGGTCAGCTTCTTGGGCTAGACAAGAACAGTTCAATTAAGTTCAAAAAAATTGAGTCTCTGTGGTTCGTTTTTTGTTTTTTCTTTTTTTCTCCTTTCCTGGCCTCTTTTCTTCATCTCTCCTTCCCTAGGAGTGGCCCGCTGGGGTGCATCTCAGCAAATAGAGTCTGTCCCCCAAGCTAGGGTAAGCATTTAACATTCTTTGTTGTTACGGTTGTTTGGCTTTTATGGTTTAACCTTCTGATGTGGGGTTTTCTTGTGCATGGTGGGTGAAGCTGGCTGCTGATCTGAGCTGGAGTAAATGCTTGCTTCTCTACTTTATTTCCTTTATAGAATCTTGCTGCCATGTAAATGCCCTTTTTCAGGCTCAGGGAGTGCCCTTTGATTCTTAGTTTGTCAGCTGTTTTGATCATGAAAGGGTGCTGAATTCTGTAAAATGCTTTTTCTGCATCAGTTGTCTCATGTGGTGTTTATCACGTGAATGTGTTTTACATTGATTGATGTTTCTACATTGAGTCACCCTTGCATTTGTAGGTGCCAAAGGAAAACTTCACCTGTAAGAGTTCATTAATAAAAATCAGTGACAAATTTAGATCAATAAGAAGCAAAGGCATAACAGATTTTTATTATTTAATGTGCTGCTATTTATTTGAGAAAAGCACAGAGGAATCACCAGACAGTAAAGTCCCAATTTTCCATTGGGCTACAGAGCTTGTATACCCCATCTCCTTAGGGAAAGGGGAGGTGGGGGTGTAGGAGTAAATGATTCTTAGGGGGACACAATGGGCTTGGAGAACATGCAGTGGCTCAGGGTAAAGCCTATTTGGCCTGCAGAACAGTGACTGGTAAATGATTTTCTTTAAAATACTGAAGAGGACCAAAATATAAGACAGTAGTCTGTGACAAAAGTTAGTCCAGGTGTGTTGACAGACTTTAGTTTTCCTTCCTGTGATATGAGTTCAATTAATGAAATCTCAGGGAAAGGACCAGAGGTAATTCTCTTCTTCGGTGGGTCCAGACTTTAGGCAAATAAGGGAACCAGCTTCATTCTGTGCCTTGGAGAGTGAGAGAGGATTGAGAGACAGGAGGTGGGAAGGAGGTCAGAGAGACCTTGAGTCTGCTTTTTTATTTCTGCATGTCAGAGCACTGCTCTATACATGCAGGTATGTTCAGCAGTTTCTTCCTTTCCATTGGTCTGTTTGTCTTCTGATACCATTCTATTGCTATCCCTGTAATTTTAAAATCCTTGCTGTATGTTAAGCAAACTCTTCCCTAAGAAGCTTTGCTAGGACACACAGGAGTCCACGTATACGACTACTTGTGGGTATCACTTATCACTGGGAGAGGATACAAAACAGAACAGCAAATGGGAAAGGAGCATGGGCCTAATTCTGAAGGAAACAAAGTGCAGCTTCCGTCAGTGTTGCCTGTGAAGTCACACAGGACAAGTGCCTCGGTCTGTTTGTATTTCTGTAACGAAATACCTGAGAGTAGGTAACTTAAAAACAACAGAAATTTATTTGTCACAATTCTGGAGACTGGAAGTCCAAAGATCAAGGTGCTTGGCTGGTTTGGTGTCTGATGGAGGACGAGGTCTCTGCTGCCAAGGAGGCACCTCGTTGCTGCACTGTGTCCTCACACAGCAGAAGGGCAGAAGGCACTACCTGGTGCCCTCTGGCCTTTTTATAAGGTCACTGATCCCATTCATGAGGGCTCTTCCCTCATGACTGAATCTTCTAAAGGCTCCACCTCTTAATCCTATCACACTGAGGATTAAGTTTCAACATTTATTTTGGGGACACATGCAGAGGAAAGCAAGGAGTCTGTTTCCTCCAGCAATCAGTTCTTATAGCATGTGTGAAGTGTTGTCTATCAGGAAAGCTCTTTGGAGACTGTGCCCAAGGATTTTACTGGGGGTTGATCACATTGGCACTTTTGCCTAGGACATACCTGAATTCCAGACTCAGAAGGAAAGCATAAACCATATTTTATGCATAAACAGTTCAGGAACAGTGAGCCATCCCATTCTTTTCTCTCCGGCTTTTCAGTCAAAAATTTACCTCCGCTGGGCTGGCCTGTGGCTCACTTGGGAGAATGTGGTGCTGATGACACCAAGGCCACAGGTTTGGATCCGTATATAGGGACGGCCGATTAGCTCACTTGGTTTTTTTGTTTGTTTGTTTTATTTTTTATTTATTATTTTTTTTTTTTGTCTTTTTTCCGTGTCCGGCAACGGATCGCAACCCTCAGTGTCGCCCCCGTACCGGACCGGGACCGGCAACGGGATCGCAACCCTCGGCGTTGCCCCCGCGCATCGCTCAGCCAGTGAGCGGGAACCGGTCTGTATGTGGGATCCGAACCCCCGCGGGAGCGCCGCCACGCTTCCCAAGCGGCGCACTAGCGCAGTGTGCCACTGGGCTGGCCTGTTTGTTTGTTTTAAAGATGACCGGTAAGGGGATTTTAACCCTTGACTTGGTGTTGTCAGCACCACGCTCACCCAAGTGAGCTAACCAGCCATCCCTATATAGGGATCCAAACCCACGGCCTTGGTGTTATCAGCATGGCACTCTCCCAAATGAGCCACGGGCTGGCCCTGTGGTTGGCTCACTTTGGAGAGCGTGGTGCTGACAACACCAAGTCAAGGGTTAAAATCCCCTTACCGGTCATCTTTTTTTTTTTTTTTGTCTTTTGTCTTTTTTCCGTATCCGGCAACGGATCGCAACCCTCAGTGTTGCCCCCGTACCGGACCGGGGACCGGCAACGGGATTGCAACCCTCAGCGCTGCTCCCGCGCCTCGCTCAACCAGTGAGCGGGAACCGGTCTGTATGTGGGATCCGAACCCTCAGGCGGGAGCGCCGCCGCGCTTCCTAAGCGGCGCACTATCCAGTGCGCCACCGGGCCGGCCCCTTACCGGTCATCTTTAAAAAAAAAAAAAAAAAAAAAAAAATTTACCTCTGCTTCTTAGGGTTTTTTGGCTAGGCCTGAGAATTAAGTTCACATAAAACATGAGACAGGTGTATCAATTTAACTCAAGTTGTACATGGTATGGAAACCTTCGTAAAGAAATGAAGACCCAATGGCACAGAGTTGAACACTTATAAACTGAATTGGACAAAGAGGAGTAAGTTGTGAAGAAGTAAATATACTACACGGTGAGGCTAAAACAAGATAAAAGTTTGTTAAACTGGGTCTGTACAGGATTTCCTCAGTCTCACCTTCCTATGCTTGGTGATAAGAATTTTACTTTTTTCCCCAGTACCAGGAGGGCATCTTTCACATGGGAATTTCATCTTGATCTTCAGTGTACTGTTTTTCAAGTCCCTCTAATTCAAGATAGTAGATAGTCAGTACATCATATTGGCATATTTTGGAGCGGCATATTTTTAATTCCTTCATCGTGAAGGACCAACTTTGCAAGCAGGCCTTCCTAAGGACAAGCAGTATCAGGCCTGTTGTGTTAGTGCTTTCCTGCACATTTGGTAGTGGAACTTTGTTACAAGAATGCACTACAGGTGTGCTGTACCAAGAGTAATAAGGGCTGACCCAGCAGCTCATCCTACTCCCACAACAGTAAAAAAAGGGTATTTGTGTTAAGCTGCTACTCTATTCACATATAAATACATGAATTCACAGCATGAGAATTGCCATGTGGAAACGTTTTTCTGTTCCCTGCATGTGGACGTCAGTGGGCTGATGATCTTGTTCCAAGACCAGGGTTTAGGGGAATCATGCAGCTCAGTGTCTTCCTATGCCCAGGGTTTAGGCTGTCATGCTACTGTGCCCAAGAGGGCACTGGAAAAGAGAGAAGAAGGGAGTTCTGCTTATAGAGTAGGATTTGGGGATCACTTCCTCTTGTAATTTGTGAAAGGAGTACAAATGTTCTTTAGGAAGAAATTACTGCTGAACTTATTCTTTGTTTTAAAATCATGGGACAAGTCACAGTCAAACTGTTTTGGACTTCAGTGAACTCCCTCACACACTGGAACTCTGTACCTGTTCCTCAAGGTCAGCAAGGCCCAGAGCAGTCTTATATCTCTAGTGGGAAGAGCTCTTCAGGCATCTTATAATCTCAGTGTGTGTATGCTATGAAATCTTTGACGATGTGAGAGCAGAAAGAGAAGTCTGATGACCAGATCATAAATCCAATTTCAGGAGAGCATAGGATCTGTGTGCACTTCCTAGAAGGAAAGTCTTTCCTATGCTGACAGTTTCACCCACTTTTTTCATACATTTGGGATATTTTAGAACTCAGTGGTCTTTGAGGATGTGGCTCTGCACTTCACTCTGGAGGAATGGGCTTTGCTGGATTCTGCTCAGAGGAACCTCTACAAAGATGTGATGCAGGAAACTTTCAGGAACCTGGACTCAGTAGGTAAGGACGGCCTCATTCCTTATTTAGTGAACTAGTATTTCTTACTCATCAATGCTGTCTCAGATTTGCAATGTGGAAATGGAGTATATTGGTAAATAGGATGGCTTCGTGGACCTAGAATCTAATCCTTTTTCTGTGACAATGGAAATCCATATTTTAAACTTTTTTTTTTCTGGCTTTCTCTGAAAGACTTGAAGCTGCTGCCCTTTTTTTTTTTTTTTTTTTAAAGATGACCAGTAGGGGATCTTAACCCTTGCCTTGGTGTTGTCAGCACCACGCTCTCCCAAGTGAGCAAACCAGCCGTCCCTGTATAGGGATCCGAACCCATGGCCTTGTCAGCACCATGCTCAGCCAGTGAGTGAACCGGCCATCCATATATAGGATCCGAACCCGCGGCCTCAGCGCTACCAGCACCACACTCTCACGAGTAAGCCACGGGCCGGCCCAAGACTTGAAGCTTCTTAGGATCATCAGAGTGTATATACACTTCATGGGCCATTTTGGGTCACAGAGAGGTAATTGTTTGAAACCTTGTGATAATTTTAGGGATTTGTCTACTCTTTTGGCTCCTTATACCGGTAACTGATGAAGTCCTCAAACAACAAAACACCTGAACAATTTTTTTACTCATAGGTGACTTATTCCTTCAAAGTTTTGTTCAAATTCTCTTGTCACAGAAGACTCACTTTAAAGCTAGTGGGTCAGTTTCTCAGCAGGATATGTGTTAAGAAGAAATATCCAAGGAACATAAAATAGCAAAGTTCATAAGGACTAATTCCTGTGTCTATATTGTAGGGAAATATTGGAAAGACCACAGCATTGAAGATCAGCACAAAAACCAGAACAGACATCTGAGGTGAGTTCAACTCACAAAGGAAAGCAGTATCCCAGTACAGAATCATAGTATGTCATGAAATTAAACAAACAACACACAAAAGCCGTTTCACATTTGTTTATCCTCAGATAATTTTCACCCAAAATGTTCTTTCAACTGTGACACAGATATTCAGTGTTAAACACAATTAAATGAGGAAGCAATTTCAGGAAACCCCATACATAAGAAACACTGTTTTAGTAGCAACTGTAGTTGTGGCCTCCTCCCGAGCATTCCATTTATTCCACTTTCAATCAATTCATACAGGTAAGAAAACATATACTCTAACTGAAAGTGGTTACAATGACATTGCAATACTTAGTACTAAATATTAGATCATAAGTAAGCATACTGTTAATCATGTGGCTATCTTAGTTTTAACAGAAATCATATGGTGGAAAGGCTCTGTGAAAGTAATGAAGGTCATCAATATTCAGAAGGCTTCAGCCAGATTCCAAGCTTCAGGGGAATAAAATCATATGAATGCCATGAATGTGGAAGAGTCTTTCTGCATCATTCTTCCCTGAAGAGGCACATTGGATCTCACAGTAGGCCCAAAATAAATGAATATCAGGAATGTGAGCAGTCCTTCAGTTGTCCCTCATATTTAAGAATGCATGTGATAACTCACTGTGGAAAGAAAACCTGTGGATGTGAATTATGTGGGAAAGTCTTGACTCAATCCCAGTGCTTCACTCAGCATTACAAGACTCACTTTGCAGAGAAAACTCACAAGTGTAAATACAGTGGAAAAGTCTTCAGTGAGTTCTCAAGTCTTACTAGACATGTAACTACTCACACTAAAAAAAAGCCTTATACATGTAAGGAGTACGGTAAAGATTTCATTTATCCCTGGATTTTTAGAAAACATAAGATAACACACACTGGAAGAAAACCCTATGAATATAGACAATGTGGGAAGGCGTACAGTAGTGTCATGTCCTTACTAAGTCATGTAAGAACAACTCATAGTGGAGAAAATCCTTACAGATGTGAGCAGTGTGGGAAAGCTTTCAGTTGTTCCAGTCACTTACAATGCCACTTGAGAATTCACGTTGGAGAGAAACTCTACAAATGTAAGCAATGTGGGAAAGCCTTTCGTTTCTCTAGTTGCTTTCGAAGACATGAAAAGATTCACAATGAACAGAAACCCCACGAACCTAAGCAACGTGGAAAAGCCTTCCCATATGCTGTTTCTTTTCGGAGACATGAAAAGACTCATGCTGGCAAGAAACCCTATGAATGTCAGCAATGTTGGAAAACTTATAGTAGCATGAGTTCCTTACAATGTCATGTGAGAAGAACTCATAGTGGAGAGAATCCCTGTAAATGTGAACAATGTGGGAAAATTTTCAGTTGTTCTGCTTACTTGCAATATCGTGAGAATTCACACTGGAGAGAAACCCTATGAATGTAAGCGATGCGGGAAAGCCTTTGGTTTTCCTAGTGTCCTTCGAAGACATGAAAAGACTCACAATGGAGAGAGGCCCTATGAATGTAGACAATGTGGGAAACTCTACAGTAGTGTCAGTTCCTTACAATGTCATGTGAGAAGAACTCATAATGGAGGGAACCCCTGTGAATGTAAGCAATGTGGGAAAGTTTTCAGTTGTTCTGCTTACTTGCAATATCATGTGAGAATTCACACTGGCGAGAAACCCTATGCATGTAAGCAATGCGGGAAAGCCTTTGGTTTTCCTAGTTCCCTTCGAAGACATGAAAAGACTCACACTGGAAGGTTTCCCTATGAATGTAAGCAATGTGGGAAAGCCTACAGGACATCCAGGAACTTAAAATATCATTTGAGAAGAAATCATAATGGAGAGAACCCCTATGAATGTCAGCAATGTAGGAAAGCTTTCAGGTGTTCCACTTACTTACAGTGTCACATGAGAACTCACACTGAAGAGAAACCATATGAATGTCAGCAGTGTGGGAAAGCCTTTCGTTTTTATAGTTCCTTTCAAAGCCATGAAAAGACTCACAATGGAGGGAAGCTCTATAAATGTAAGCAATGTGGGAAAGCCTTCAGTTTTTCTAGTTCCTTTCAAAGACATGAAAAGACCCAAAATGGTGAGAGGCCCTATGAATGTAGACAATGTGGGAAACTCTACAGTAGTGTCAATTCCTTACAATGTCATGTGAGAAGAACTCATAATGGAGGGAACCCCTGTGAATGTAAGCAATGTGGGAAAGCTTTCAGTTGTCCTAATTACTTGCAATACCATGTGAGAGTTCACACTGGAGAGAAACCATATGCATGTAAGCAATGTGGGAAAGCCTTCAGTTTTTTTAGTTCTTTTCGAAGACATGAAAAGGTTCACACTGGAGAGAAACCATATGCATGTAAGCAATGTGGGAAAGCCTTCAGTTTTCTTAGTTCTTTTCGAAGACATGAAAAGGTTCACACTGGCGAGAAACCCCATGAATGTAAGCAATGTGGGAAAGCCTTCAGATGCTCTACTGCCTTTCGACAACATGAAGAGACTCATGCTGGAAAGAAACCCTGTGAATGTCAGAAATGTGGAAAAGCCTACACTAGGGCCAGGAACTTACCATATCATTTGAGAACAAATCATAGTGGGAAGAATCTCTATAAATGTCAGCAGTGTGGGAAAGCCTTCCATTTTCGTAGTTCCTTCCAAAGGCCTGAAACGACTCACAATCGAGAGAAACCCTATGAATGCAAGCAATGTGGGAAAGACTTTAGTTTTTCTAGTGCCTTTCGAAGACATGAGCAGACTCACAATGGAGAGAGACGCTGTAAATGTCAGCAGTGTGGGAAAGCCTATAGTAGGGCGAGTGCCTTACGATGTCACATAAGAGCAACTCATAGTGGAGAGAATCCCTATGAATGTCAGCAATGTGGTAAAGCCTACAGTAGTGCCAGTTACTTCAACTATCATGTGAGAACAGCTCATGCTGGGTAGAGACCCTATGAGTGTAAGCAATGTGGGAAAACCTCCAGGTTTTTCAGTTTCCAAAGGCATGTAAAGACCACAGGGAAAGTATATGAATGTAAGCAGTGTGGTAAATCCTTTAGTGTCATAGCCTTTCAAAGACATCTGAACACACACACACACACTGGAGAGAAGTGATAAGTATAAGCAGTATGGGACAGCTTTCAGGTGGCCTTCTTAAGAGGGTACTTCAAAAACTTTATGGAAGGATTTGCGTTATCTTACAATTCTTTTTTTCCCCACCATCTTTTTGAAGTACCCTTTTATTTACAAAAATGTAAAGATGCACAATGGACACAAACCCTGTAAATGTGAAAAATGTGGGAAAACTTTTCAATTATAATAAATTCTTTTAAGGTCATAGGAGAAACCATGTTGGAGAAAAAGCCTGATGGAAATTAGTGTATAATGATCCAAAAAACTCACACCAGAAGAGAAATATAGTTACAAATTAGGTATTGCTTTATCAGCACATCAGTCTTAGATTGGACTTATAGGGAATGAGTTTAATTCTAAATTTTGGAAATAAACATTGGCAAGAGAAATAATTCTTCATGTGCACTTTGAGGAATACCACAGGAGTTTTAGTCAGCAGTGTATTTTTCTTATAGTGAAATTAATAAAATTTCTTTCTCTAATTTGAAGTTTGTTGAATTCATGAGTTATTTAGACTGCACAAGAGGTCTTCAAAAAGTTTATGGAAAGAGTATTCATGTTATGTCGCCTCTGCCCCAGGGTGATGGAGACACAAAAAGGATTACTCAAAACCCATTTCTTCTGAGCAGTGAGAAGCCCCAAAGGGGTTAATTTTCCAGGAACCCTAAATAGAGGCATTCCTCAGAAAATTAACATTGAACTAGGGTCTTCTTTCAGTATTTATTCTCCAGGCCAGAAAGTTACAGAAAAGGAACATAGGTGGTTACAAAAAGAACAGTAAGATAATTGTCATGGCAACAGTTATTAGGTTTAGTTGCACCAAGGACATCTGTCCTTGGAGCCAGCAATTTTGCTGTTACAATTTTTTATCTACAACAGAGACTTTAGCCTGGGGAAAGTTTCCTGTCTTTTGCAAGCTTAACATTTCTATGTGTAATTTTTAAAAAGTTAGGCTATACCTGAAACTACAGGGCTTTGGAAGCTAGGCCCTGTGAAATCCATTTGCTTTATTTTTTATTTATTTATTTTTTTAAAAGATGACTGGTAAGGGGATCTTAACCCTTGACTTGGTGTTGTCAGCACCACGCTCAGCCAGTGAGCGAACCGGCCATCCCTGTATAGGGATCTGAACCCGGGGCCTTGGTGTTATCAGCACCGCACTCTACCGAGTGAGCCACGGGCCGGCCCTCCATTTGCTTTATTAATATTAGTACACTCCACACTGTTATGTTTTAATTCAATTTTTTCTTGAGCTTTCTAGAAGTCCCTCATATTTTTACAATGTAAGTAGTGATTTTGTTTTATGTATTTTATGTATTCTGTAAGTAAGGAGACATTGAAAAATGTCACTTTGAAAATTGTTGGAATTTTTGTATTAATTGCCTAGTGTAGCAGGTACTGGGTATCACTTTCCCTTTTGGGGGTATTATCATGGGGGCCAGGATACAGCTCTCTGCCACATGGGGTTGGTATGAGAACAGTTCGCTATGCAGATTGCCTGTATGTGAGCCTGTGATAATATGTGCAAAATTGTGTGTGTTTGGGTCTGGTTATTCAACAAATACTAATTTCCTGTGTAACAGGCCCTCTAGTAGGTTCTGCATTGAACAAGTCACAGAGTCTGTAATTTTATAAGTTCTGGGAGGGTTCGTGTATCTGGTGTTCTCTGTGTCCTGGAAGGAGTGACACTGGGAGTCCAAGTTTCTTACTCCATGGTGTAGGTGTTTTTTGACTGTTTCCCAGTTGGTGTATCTTGAAACTGAAAGTCACATGAGGCCCAGTTGGACTTGTGAGTGAATTTAATGTTTAAAAGTCTGAATAGGGAGCTGGACAGTTAGCTCAGTTGGTTAGGGCACAGTGTTATAGCACCAAGATCAAGGGTTTGGATCCCATACTTGCCAGCAGCAAAAATAAAAATTAAAAAAATAGAAGGTTGGATATTTGCAATGTTAACTTTTTCCAGAATACATCAAAAAGTGGAAGCATCGGGCCGGCCCGGTGGCGCACTGTTATAGTGTGCCGCTTGGGAAGTGCGGTGGCGCTCCCGCCGAGGGTTCGGATCCCACATACAGACCGGCCGCTCACTGGCTGAGCGAGGGGCGGGAGCAACACCGAGGGTTGCGACCCCGTGGCCGGTCCCGGTCCGGTACGGGCGCGACACTGAGGGTTGCGATCCGTTGCCGGTCACGAAAAAAGACAAAAAGGGAAAAAAAAAAAAAATCACACAGTTTCTAAATTTTAGGCCGGCCCGTGGCTCACTCGGTAGAGTGCGGTGCTGATAACACCAAGGCCACGGGTTCGGATCCTATATAGGGATGGCCGGTTTGCTCACTGGCTGAGCGTGGTGCTGACAACACCAAGCCAAGGGTTGAGATCCCCTTACCGGTCATCTTTTTAAAAAAAAAAAAAAAAAAAAAAAAGTGGAAGCATTGCAAGTATTTTTTTAAGTTTATGTGGGCTGTAATATTTCAGAATGCTCAGTCCTAAATTAACAACACAGCATATGATGGCAGTTTAGCCCTCTTCATAGAATTTTCTCACCTCTGAATATCTTTTCAAATATATTGACTTTTTATTTCAGTTTTCCCACAGTAGCAGCACATCCACCAGATAAAAGGTTTTTTTTTTTTTTGGTTTTTTTTTAAGATGACCAGTAAGGGGATCTTTACCCTTGATTTGGTGTTGTCAGCACCACGCTCTCCCAAGTGAGCCACGGGCCAGCCTGATAAGAAACTCTCGAATGATAATTTTTGTAATAGTAAAATCAGAATTGATGCCATAACTGATCAGTGCAGTACATTGTTAAGTTTGAATTTATTCAGTATTTGAAAAATTAGTTTCATTTTGTCTCATTATTTTTGTAAGATTTTCATGTCAAACATTTCAATTCATAGTATTTTTATTGGAATAAATAAGTAAATGCATATAATTTCTGCATAAAAATTCTTGATTTCTAGTCAATCTCATTAAGGCCTTTCTGTGACTTACTGAAGCTTTCTTGACATGAGAGCTCATGATTTCTCCTTCAAAATAACATGGTTTTGTTTTGTTTCTGACAGTAACAATATGTGTAATCAACTGTATTAGTAAGCTTTTGCCTATTTATTCCAATGCTCATTGATCTGGGGGTCTGCTTGGGTAGATTGTTCCAAGTAGTGGGTCTCTAAGACCACTCTTTCTTTGCTTTGGCAAAAAATGTCAGCGTAGGTAACTCTGATCCAAGTGTGTCCATTATGTGGCTGAAAATTAATGGACGACAATCCCATAAGGGAATTTCCTCATGATGGATCATCTAAAGAAGAGAGGGAAATGATTTTCTGGTACATGTTTCAGGCCTTTCTGCCATATTTGCTCATGTTCCACTGGTTCAAGCAAGTCACATGGCTTGGCCTAAAGAGAAGGATGGCTGCACTCTGTCCATCATGAGGACATTGTTTTAGTCCGTTTTGTGTTGCTATAACAGAAATACCTGAGACTGGGTAATTTATAAGGAAAAGAGGTTTATTTGGCTTATGATTCTGGGACAGCTGCATCTGGCATGGGCCTCAGGCTGCTTCTACTCGTGGCGGAAAGTGGCAAGGGGTGGGCGGGTACAAGCAGATGCCATGGTGAGAGGAACTAGAGAAAGAGAAGGTGCCAGGGTCATTTCAAGCAACAAACTCTCGTGAGAACTGATAGAGCGAGAACTCAACTCATTAATCCCCCCTCTCCCAGGGAGAGCATCAATCCATTCATGAGGGATCCGCCCCATGACTCAATCAGTTTCCAGCACTGCCACATTGGAGATCAGATTTCCACATGAGTTTTGGAGGGGGACACATCCAAACTCCATCAAGTTTTGGAGGGGACGACACATCCAAACTCCATCAGACATTAACTAGGTTGTTTCACAGGGGACTGAAAACTATGGATTAATAAATAATGTCATCTGCCACACCATCTTCTATATTCTTGGAGAGTAGGGACTGCGTTATGTATCATGTAGAATCTAGCAAAAATTCCTTTTAATAGGGTGGGGAAGAAGATATAACAACTATACTTCCATGAAGTTGTTACAACAAGCAAACGCAAAGGACATTCTTGGGGGGGAGGGGAGAGAGGGAGGAGGGAGGGAGGTGTCGGTGACGGGCCATAATAATCATATACAGTGTATATTGACAAAATTAAAAAATAAATAAATAAATAAATAAATAAATAAAACACACACACACACAAAAAAAAATTCCTTTTAATAAATGGCCCTCCATATACAAAGTGGAGAGAATAGCATAATAAAAATTTTTCCATTTTCTCGCATCGATAATTTTTAATTTTCACCTCTACCTCACCTATTTCCCTCTCGACAGTTATAAAGAAATTCTCAGATATCTTATCCTTGGATATTTTATGATATACCTATTTCTTCAACATCATGACAATGACATTATCATACATATAGATGAACAATTATCGCTTAGTATATTAAATACATAGGCAGCACTCAATTTTCCTAATTGTCTCCAAAATTTTAAGGTTGGATTGTTTGAATCGGGATTTAAATAATCCTAGATTTGAATTTATTAATATTTATATCTGTTTAGTTTATATTTCCCTAATCGCACATTTTTCTTTATTTGTTGAATGTAACATCATGTAGGAAATTTCATGCAGTGAGGTATTTAATGCTGTTACCTGCTTTTATTTCACACCTCCTGTTTACTATATTTTCTTTAAGTTGCAATTTAAATCTAGAAATGTTACCATATCCAGGTGTGATTTGTCTCTACTGATTTTTCTCTGCATAATGTTTTTTTCTTTTGGAAGATGACCAGTAAGGGGATCTGAGCCAGTGACCTTGGTGTCATAAGGCTGCACTTTAACCAACCAGGCTAAATGGCCCACCCTTTCTCTGCATAATCTTGAAGATGCTTAGACAAACCTTTAATGCATAAATACTTTTTTTTGTCCTTTTTGAGGCCAGCCACACCACACTCAGCCAGTGAGTGCTGTGAGCGCACCGGTCATCCCTATATAGGATCTGAACCCACGGCGGGAGCGCTAATGCGCTCCCAGCACCGCACTCTCCCAAGTGAGCCACGGGCTCGGCCCAATGCATAAATACTTTTGAATATGTTTTTCAACATAACCAAAAGGTCATTATCACACCTGAAACAATCAAATATTCCTTAATATATTCAAATATATGAGTAGTCACTTTTCCTAAATTTCCAGAGGGATCTTATAAAATCCATACATTTCAATTTGTCAGAATGTCCTTTATCTGGTAAGGGTCTAGTATTCAGAATATATAAAGAACTCTTAATGAAACAACCTAGTTAAAAAGTGGTTAATGGTTGTTTCTCCAACGAAGATATATACAAAGTGTAAATAAGCAAATGAATGAAAGTTCCACATAACTGCTTGTTTTGGAAATTCAAATCAAAACAATGAGATATCATTTTATACCAACTACAATGGCTGTAATTTTTAAAAACTGAAAATGCCACAGTGCTCTCCTATAACAGTGCAGCAGCTGTACCCTACAGTAATCATTCCCTGTGTTCTTGTAAGGGTTTTATATTGGTTTGGTTTGTTGTTGCTCTTGCTGCTGCTTTGGGTTTGCTCTTTTTCTTTTTTTTTTTTAAGATTCAAGAGTTAGTTGTGACAGTTTTTGCCACGTTTTTAGTTGTTTTTGTGGAGGGAAAGAACGCTTGAGTTCCCTATTCTGCCTTTTTTCATGATGATGTCACACCAGAGGGATACTTACTGAATTTTTTTGCTAGATTCTTCTTACAATACATAAAAGAATCTCTGCCTTCAAATGTATTTAAATGGTGTGGTAGATTAAGTTATTGACCCTTATTTTTTGATCCCCTGTGAAATAATAGTTGTGTCCTCATGTTTGGCAGAGTGTAATTCTTCCCTTCATGTTGGCCATGGGACACTTGAGCCAATGGGATGAGAACCCATGTTATGGGAAAGAGGCCTAAATAGACATGTCCCGTTGGCTTGCATGTATTCCTCAGTGATCCATGTTAAGGAAACTTCCTTCAGGTGGCTGGTGTCCATTTGGCTTCAGCCTCAGTGCACTTAAGCAGAGGTGGGAAGCCTCAGGCCCTGAATGAACAGCTGGGTCAGAGCCACTTCAGCTGGCCCAAACTTTCTGCTGAAGAAAGCTGCCTTTGGGAACTTCCAAACCTGCTTGTCATAACCTACCCAAGCCAACCACTAGACCACGGAGCATGAGTCTTGCTTATTGCTGTGGTATGTAATAAGCAAAGGCTGATTAGGACAGTTGATATAATTCTTGTTCATGTTAGAAGAATGCCATCCCTGAGAACCCGTGTGTTCTCTTAGGACAGAGCTGCTCTGGTAAGACAGAAAGGAAAGACTCTAAGATGGACAAGGGATGAAGAAAATCTTGTAGGAACGGTTACAGGGTCTTTGCATTTCTTTGTTTTATTCAAATAAAATGATATGAATTTGAAGGGCCTGGAAAAAAATCTCACTAAAATAATGAGACAAAATAACACGCATTTTTCAAAGATTGCATAAAATCAAAATGAAAGCAGTCGTGCTTGTGCTGTTTTCACAGAGCAGTTTCTGGTGTTTTACTAAAAAACTAGTAAAGTAGAAGGTGGTGTGGGCATCGTTACAAGAGATCGACTGCAGAGATTGATTTTGGTATCAGTTGTGCTTTTACTTTACCAGTGATGAAATCCAGAATATTTTTGTCATGAAAATTGTCATTTAAATGTTTGCCTCGTCTGAATGTGTCCTTTAACACCAAGGTCAAGGGTGTGGATCCCCCTACTGGTGTGTGTGTGTGTGTGTACTTATGTATACACACATATATATGTATATTTGGAAAGAAACAAATATGAAAAAAAATTCTAGGAAGAGGCCTAAACTAATACCAAGGTATACAGCATGGTATTTAAGGGTATGCACTCTGAAATACTGGAGCTCATAAAAACATTTTAAAAATTGTGAAGCTTTCGTGTTTTGCTGTACTCATACTTGGGAATAATTTAATATAACTATTTGCCTGTTTAAGCAGAACACACGGGAAAATCCAGTTGGGCATATTGTGGCTCTGGGTTTCAGCGCCATGGACTATGAAATACACAGACACAGCACAGCCATGCACTGGGACACAGACACTGAGTCACTCCGGCCCAGACACAGGGACCACCGCTTAGACACTTGAACCCTCCCAGACATACACACGCAGCCACGATGACAAAGACAAGATCGCAGTCTTTGTGGGGACACCCAGGCACAGGCCCCCAAACACAGACACACCCTCTGAGGTCATGGCACCGGAGACTCTCAGGGACACGTCCACCAAGCATCGTCCCAGAGCCCCCACGGCAGCCCCCGCTCTGTCTTTCCCCGTGTCACCTGCCATCCGGTCCCGGAGAGCACCTGCTGCCGTCGGTGGAGGCCGGACACGCCACTTCCCAGACAGACGACCGCAGGCGGCTGCACTGCGGGCACGCGGCCTCCCTCACTTCCCGCCTCGCCCAGTCTCTGACCCCTCGTCCGTCTCCCTGGAAACCAGAGGCCCCGCCTCCGCCCATGTGTGGGCTCCACCCCGCGCACCGCAATCCCAGGAGGCTCAGGGGCGGCGTCGCAGGCGGCGGGGCGCGCTGCATGCCGGGAGGACCCTAGGGGGGTGGGCGGGCGTCTGCGTAGCCTCCGCCCAAGATGGCCGCTCCCGGGCGTGCGCATGCGCTGCGGCGGGCGGCCCTGAGGACCCCGGAGTGCGGGGTGAGGCGGGCGCTGAGGGCTGGAGCTCGCGGTGGGGCGGGCGAGGGCGGCCCAGCCTCGGGCATGAGGGGCTGCGGGGCCTCCCCGTGTCCGTGACGCGGGCTCTGCCGCCGCTGTCACTTACCTTACGGCCGGGCCGGGCGGCCACTGTTCCAACAGCAGGTGCAGCGGGGACCCCAGCGACGTCTCTGACCAGGAAGGCACAGGGCTGGACGTGATATTTACACCTCGAAATGCCCTTTAAACAGGCCCGGGAAGGCGTGACGCCGCAGTCAGGACCCACTAGACGAGGGACGCTCGATGTGGGGCATCCACGGAAAACTTACTCCTCGGAGAAAATTGGACTCGAGCTGCGGATGTTTGTTTTGATGACGTTCTTGATTGGGGGCCATGGGTCAGGTAAGTGAGCTGGAGCTGCTGTCTGCAAGGCCCAGCTGCATGTGTCTGCTTCAGTGGGGGCTCTAAAGCCCGATGTCGTCCTCACGCCTCCCTTCCAAAGCTCACACAGGTGCACCTTTGAAATATCTCAGTTGATGCACCGGCGTCTCACAGGTAAAAAAAGAGCTAAAGTATCTATAGTGTCCATTTTTGTGAACTTTTTTTTTTTTTTAAAGCTGACCGGTAAGGGGATCTTAACCCTTGACTTGGTGTTGTCAGCACCACGCTCTCCCAAGTGAGCCAAGGGCCGGCCCCATTTTTGTGAACGTTAACTAAAAAATGCATAGTTAAGTGTTATGTGTTACTACATACAAATGGAAATATTATACTTATATCTGTGTGGTAAATGAAATGCCAAAAATACTCTTGACACTTTAGGACCAGGTAGTCTGTGTGTGCAGTGTTGCCTCCAAAAACTCTGGATTGAAATCCAGGCTAACATATGAATAGTGTCCATGATCTTGAGTTAGCTGAATTTATTAGATTCAGTTTTCCATCTGTAAAAAGGGGAGAGTGAGAGTGATAACTGTTCTCAAAATAGTTACAGGATTAAGTGAGATAAATTATGGAAATTGGCCTGCAGTGTCATTCACAGAAGAGTTCAAAGAACTATGTTCTTCACATACTCATTTAAAGACATAATGGGTAGGACCTGAAAAATATATTTGAAAAAGTTTTGGCTAAAGTGTGCAATGAAGATAGGATGTTGGGTCCTGCATTACAAAACTTTATCCAACCACTGGCATCTTCTTTTTTTTTTGTCTTTTTGTCTTTTTTCCGTGTCCGGCAACGGATCGCAACCCTCAGTGTTGCCCCCGTACCGGACCGGGGACCGGCAACGGGATCGCAACCCTCGGTGTTGCTCCCGCGCCTCGCTCAGCCAGTGAGCGGGAACCGGTCTGTATGTGGGATCCGAACCCTCGGGCGGGAGCGCCGCCGCGCCTCCCAAGCGGCGCACTATCCAGTGCGCCACCGGGCCGGCCCACACTGGCATCTTCTAAATGAAAATTTTCACATGACTGAAATAAACATGAAGCTAATCATGTCTGAAGGTATTAAAATCATATCAAGTTGCACTTAGAAACACACAAAAAAACCTTTATTATCTGTGGGTCCAAAAGACATTGCAATGGAAATGAGACAAGTTTTATGTAACTACACAATTCTTTAAAGTCCTATAGAACAACATATATGCAGTACAGCTGAAAGAATATGTAGATATTTATTATCTTAAGTGTTTGGATCAGAAACATAACATAGAAATTAATACACTAGGGATTCCTATTAAAAATTAGCACTTACAAAGGTAATACCATATTTGTAACAATTAAAAGATTTCTCCTGCAGAGTGCCTGTAGGCTTTCCCACACTGCTTACCTTCATAGGGTTCCTTTTCTCTGTGCATTTGCACGTGTACTTGAAGGGATGCAAGATACCTGAAGGCTTTCCCACACTAACTGCATTGATATGGTCTCTCTCCAGTGTGCGTTCTGACATGCACTCGGAGGGATGAGGAACAACTGTAGGCTTTCCCACATTCAATACATTCATAGGGTTTTCCTCCACTGTGTGATCTCACATGTTTTTGAAAATACTGAGGGTGACTGAATGTTTTCCCACACTGCCTACATTCATAAGGTTTTTCTCCACTGTGTGTTCTCATATGTTCTCGAAGGGATGAGTTACAACTGAAGGCTTTCCCACAATGCTTGCATTGAAAAGGTCTCTCTCCAGTGTGTGTTCTCACATGTATTCGAAGGGATGAGGAGAAACTGTAGGCTTTCCCACACTCCTTACATTCGTAGGGTTTCACTCCACTATGTGTTTTCACATGTGTTCTAAAGTAAGTGGGACAACCAAAGGCTTTACCGCATTCCTCACACACATAAGGTTTTTCTCCAGTGTGCATCCTCAGGTGTGTTCGCAAAGATGAGGGATACCTGAAGGCCTTGCCACACTGCTTACATTCATAGGGTTTCTCACCACTGTGTGATCTCCCATGTTCTCGAAGAGATGAGTAACAGGTGAAGGCTTTCCCACAGTGCTTACACTCATATGGTTTCTCTCCGGTGTGGGTTCGCACATGATCTCTAAAGGATGAGTAACAGGTGAAGGCTTTCCCACAGTGCTTACACTCATACGGTTTCTCTCCTGTGTGTGTTCTCACATGTTCTCGAAAGTAGGAGGGACAACTAAAAGCTTTCCCACATTCCTTACACTCATAGGGTTTCTCTCCAGTGTGAGTTCTCACATGTCGCTTAAGGTAGGAGTAATACATAAAGGCTTTCCCACATACATTACATGCATGAATTTTCTGTCCATTGTGACCTCTCATGTGTCCCCTAAAGGATGAGGGGCAAGTGAAAACTTTTCCACATTTCTTACATTCAAAAGACTTTTTACTGCTGAGACTTTTCACATTTCTCTTAGATGCTCTCCCAGAGCCCTGATGTTGATAGGGTTTGTCTACAATGTGAGTTTCCACAGCAGGGCTTAGGCATGAGACACAGCTGCAGGCTTGCCCACATTCCTCACACTGATACGCTGTGTATCCAGCGTGAGAACTTTGCTGACTCTTGAAGGCTTTGCCACACCTAGTGCATTCACAGGGTTTCACTCCAGCAGGATAACTATTTTGCACAGTGAGACTTGCAGTCTGGCTCAGGGCTTCTCCACATTGATGACCTTCATTACTTTCTCGGAGGCTCTCCACCAAAGCACATCTACTCAAAATAGGAAGCATAGTATGAGTCATTAATGTTTATAAGTGATTTATATGTCAATGATTTATTAGTGGTTACTAATGATTATTTTGACTAAATATTGTCCATTTTCAGAGTATTATCAACACTGTGTTGGGGCCGGCCCTGTGATGCACTCGGGAGAGTGCAGTGCCGCTCCTGCCGTGGGTTCGGATCCTATATAGGAATGGCCGGTGCACTCACTGGCTGAGCACCGGTCACGAAAAAGACAAAAAAAAAAATAAAACAAAACACTGTGTTGTTTTCATGTGCAATAATAAGCTTAATGCTCTGGCCAACGGCTCAGCTACAGACATAACTTTTGCAGTGTTTTTTATGTGTGGGCTTTCCTGAGATTGTTTCCAGCTGAATTGTTTCAGACAATCAATATTGACATCACATTTACAATTTATTTTTTTAAAAATTGTTTTTTGAAAATTCTCTGTGAGTACACAATCGTTTAGCCAGGTTTCTGCTTTATCGTTAATTTGAATTAGTCTAACACTCTGCTGAGACAGTCATTCCTCTAGTTGAGTGCCACTCACCTCAAATGCTTCTTTGGGGTTCGGTGCTGATCTCCAATGTTATGAAATGCCCAGTTTTCTCCAAAAACAGACCAGGAATCATTTCTTGTGAATTTTACTATTTTCTCTTCATTGGATATTTCATTCCCAAAAATATCCCGCTGAGAACTTGATCCACTGGTTTTAACTTGAATACAACAATCTGCAACAATTGGTAATTCAATTTAATTTCTTGAGGGGAAAATGGTGGAATAAGGGGGAAAAAATAGGCCACATGTAGATTTCTTTTCATTTACTGATCCAAAACTGTAACCACATTTTATAAGGAAGAATTGATATGTGAGCAAAGAAAGACTCTGAGGACTCATCTCTTTGGGACTCTGGCAGTAACAGAGAACATGGATCAAGATGGCAGCCTGTTTCCTAAGAACTGGTTTCACACAGGTGGAGACCAATGTTGAGACAAATAGAATGTTATCAGAAAAGCAAAACAGGAAGTGGGCAAAATGCACATGCCTAATACTACCTTTGATGACCAGTAAGGGGATCTTAACCCTTGACTTGGTGTTGTCAGCACCACGCTCTCTCAAGTGAGCCACAGGCCAGCCCTAATATTACCGTAAAAAGAGAAAATGCAGGAAGCCTCCCTCTAAGAAGGAGCATGGGAGAGGATGAAGGAAAAGCCAATCGGGAACCACAGGAAATGACAAACGTCCCCTTTCTCAAACAGAAAAAAATGTATGTTTCTACCTGATATTTCCAAATACAATTCCCTCATCCAAAACCTGTTCCTGGGCTGGCTTGGCTAGCTCAGTTGGTTAGAGCATGGTGTCGTAACTCTAAGATCAAGGGTTTGGATCACTGTACCGGGCAGCTGCCAAGAAACAAAAACAAAAAAACTGTCTCTCCTGGGGGTTATTGCTCTCGTGCTTGCATGAACAGAGGCCAGAAATGGATCTTTTCTTCACGGTCCCCAGCTGCCAATTGCAGATTCTGAGTGGCTGTTGCCTTCTCATGGAGAAAAGCACATGAGGAGGAAGGATGGTGAAAGACGACAAACATTTCCATGAGATAGGCCAGTACTCTGGTCTTCAAGGTCACAACAATGGATAAGGTTGAGTTTCATTGTAGCAAAATTACCATCTCAGATGTGGACTCATCACAGTGTAATGTTTACAGGGGTGAACATACAAAACTGCTTTTATTGCCCCAGAATGAGGATGGAGAATATTCTCACACTTATAAAACTTAGGGAGCCTCAAGACTGGTAACCTAGGAAAATATAAAGTCAACTTAATACATAAAACTTTGTTTTCATGGAGAAGACTTTTGACTCCATATTCCATGAGGGCTGGGACCATGGCCCTCTCTTTTCCAACATATTCCCATTTCTTAGCCCAGATTTTAAAAGGACAAGATATATTTGTTTCCTAGAGACACAGTAAAGGAATAAAGCCATCCTTACCTAATGAGGCCAGGTTCCTGCAGATTTCCAGCATCACATCTCGGTAGAGGTTCCTCTGAGCAGAATCCAGCAAAGCCCACTCTTCTGGGGTAAAGTTCACAGCCACTTCCTCAAAGACCACTGAGTCCTGAAACATCCCACATATTCTATTTCAGCAAAGCACCATCTCCCCCATGTGCAGGAGTACGAGTGAAGCTGATGGTCTGGGGCACTGGACTCAACTCACAGGAACCCTGAGCATGCTCATGCAGGGGACGACAATAGCGAGCCGAACCTGCGACACACCTGGTGGCAGTCAGTGCTTTGGAAACACGAAGCAACATGCAACAGCAACAACTGCTGCCGACTTACACAGCCACCAAGACAGGGCAGACGCTGGGGCAGGGTGAAGACGGAAAAATGGAGTCGTCATTTCAGGTAACACAGAAATTGATGTGTGGCTTGCTCAAAACTTATTATTCCTACAGAGCTTCAAGAACCAGAACAAGAATATGAAGAGGTTGCAAACACGTAGGGAAGATTTCTGATGCTGCTTGACTGGAACAGCTCTTGCCTTAGAGGATAGCAGAGTCCATGAGTCTGGTCTAGTCCCATCACACTCAACAGAGCACAGACCTGGTCTCCTCCTAGGATGATGTGGACACTGTGGATACAGACGTAGACCAGGGCCCTGGGTTCCCCCCAACACCTGCTGGGTGAGAATAGTGCCTGGTTCCTGAAGAGTCTGTCAAGCCAGCAGGGCCTCTCAAATAAATAACCCAATGCCTGGGATTAGAGTGAGGTGCCGCCAAAAAAAGAGCTGCTGAAAAATCTGATAGGAAAAGAGCCGCAAGTGACTATTAACAGAATAACATGCACCTGATTAGTACCTTTTGAGAAATATGGGAGGACACCACACTCACAAAGAGAACAATTATGAAAAATAAGAGATCAGCTAAACAAAAAAATAGGTTCTTGAAATCTAGAGAAGGGCCAACCTTGTGGCGCACTCGGGAGAGTGCGGCGCTGGGAGCGCAGCGACGCTCCTGCCGTGGGTTTGGATCCTATATAGGGATGTCCGGTGCGCTCACTGGCTGAGCGCGGTGTGGACGACATCAAGCCAAGGGTTGCGATCCCCTTACCGGTCACAAAAAAGACAAAAAAAAAAAAAAGAAATCTAGAGAAAACAAATTTCAACTACAGTTGGTCAGCTACAAAGTAGCCAGTGCTCTTTCAGCTGAAGTCTCACCAGCCTAGGCAGCTTATACCATCCCTAATCTCCCCAGAAGGTCCCCTTATCTGAGTATTTTCTTGTCCTCTTGGTGTGTCTGTAGCACCATCAGTCTTGAAATCCAAACCCATTTTGGGTGGGGGGTTGATACTTTTTCCAAGAAGGCAACCATAAAATAAAAGGAACCCATGGCAAAGGTTTTTGGGTGAGGAAAAGGACTTCAGTTTGGAAATTTTTTTAAAAAGATGAGACATTTAGGGCTGGCCTGTGGCTCACTCAGTAGAGTGCGGTGCTGATAACACCAAGGCCACGGGTTCGGATTCCATATAGGGATGGCCGGTTCGCTCACTGGGTGAGCGTGGTGCTGAGAACACCAAGTCGAGGGTTAAGATCCCCTTACCCGTCATCTTTTTTAAAAAAAAAAAAAAGATGAGACATTTAAATGCATAAGATACATGTGGAACAATGTTTCTGCTGCCAATTGATCACTGGCAGTAGAATCAATACATGAAAATGGTATATAAACTACCATTCCATACAAGATTAATATAACTTAAAAAACAAACAAACAAAAAACCTGAGCCAGCCATTTAGCTCAGCCCATTACAGGGTGGTGCTGATAACACCAAGGTCAAGGGTTCAGATCCCCTTACCAGCCAGCCACCAAAAAAACAACCTAACATACAATATGATGCCATCTGTATATAAAATAAGCATGCAAAAATATATTGACAGGCATGAATCTACAAGTGATAAAAATATGAAGAAAAGCAAGAAAAATATCTCCTAATATTGGATACGGGGCTCAACTGGAGAGAGGAGCCTGCCATTCTGCATCATTTCAAATAGGATGTCCAGTACAAAGGCTTCTTCCAAGACTTGGTCTGGTTTTCATTACACGATGTTCACTTAAAAATATTTCAGTTGACTGTGCAATTGTCTTAGGAAAATTCTACAACTGTTATACTTTACAATGAAACTCTATGAACTCAACTCATCCAATATCATTGATCACAATACCACCTTACAGAAGAAATATGCCAAGTCATCTTAATAGATTCCAGAAACAAGCAGTTTATCCTATTTGACAACCATGCACATCTAAAAATCTTAGCAATTTCAATAGGTGGAAACCTGCATAGTCTGCTGAAGGGCCTACTGCAATGCAAAGTGGTGTTCATCAAAGCACATATAAATGATACAAAGCACAATAGCTTCCCAGCAAAACTAGCTACAACAAGAACTCCCATTCCCTCACTCCTGGTAACCATCATACTAAAGATGCCATCCAGAACCACCAGCGGGGAGGAAAAAGAGTTTAACAGAAGGGAAAATTTGCTCTTATGCGTAGCTCAAATGACTGTATATGTAAGAATAAAAAGAATATGAAGATAATCATAGAATCAGGTTTTCAGTCATTTCCAGAATGCAAATTCAATATAAAAATTAACCTTAATGCATTTTCAATTATTAGAAACAAGCAGTTGAAAAGTAATCTTTTAATAGACAACACAGATTTTTAAAACTGTCATTACAACTTATTTTCCTTCAGTTCTAAAACAGTGTAGAGCAAAATGTAAAATGATCATAATAGAAAAATTACAAAATGTGATTGAATGGCATCAAAGTTGAATGAAATAGATGGAGAAATAGCTCGTGTTCTCAGGAAAGAGACTCAACAACATCATGATGGCAGCTCTCCCAAATACACCACGAGTTTTAATAAAATTTCATTAAGTCTACAACCAGGTTTGCCTTTTCTTTTCTTTTTTTTTTTTAGGTTTTGTTTGAACTTAAGAAAAATTCCTTCTAAAAACTGAAATAGGGGCTGGCCTATGGCTCACTTGGGAGAGCGTGGTGCTGACAACACCAAGTCAAGGGTTAAGATCCCCTCACCAGTTATCTTTAAAAAAAATAACTGAAATAGAAGACAAATTTCTGACAATATCAAAGATTTTCTACAGAACAAGGTAGTGGCACTTCCCCTAACACACTTCAAGGCTTGTAACACTACAGTAATTAACAAGATGTCATTAGCAGAGGGATGATAAATAGACTGATGGAGGAAAACAGAAAGCCATTCAACAGGCCCATGTGTTTTTGGCTAGCGGATCTATGACAGCTGGGTAGTGCTGGGTAGTAGTAAGCATGGTGGACACTGTGGCATGTGGGCAGTGACAACTGCTTAGCTACGTGGCAATAATGGATTTTCTCATCAATTCCATGTAAAAGAAAAAGTTTGTTGCAGATTTAACTGTGATAGAAAAAAGTAGAACACTGTCAGAAGAAGGTACAGGAAACTGTCTTCATGACTTCAGAGTAGGAAGAGTGTTCTTATATAAGTAAAAAAAGACTAAGATGGGGCCGGCCCGGTGGTGCACTGGAGAGTGCACCGCTTGGGAGTGCGGTGGGGCTCCCGCCGAGGGTTCGGATCCCATGTGGAGACCGGTTCCCGCTCACTGGCTGAGCGCGGTGCGGGCGCGACACCGAGGGTTGCGATCCCGTTACCGGTCAGTAAAAAAGACAAAAAGGAAAAAAAAAAAAAAGGCTAAGATGGAAAGGAAGATTGAGTAATTCACCTGTATTAAAATTAAGAAGAGTCCATTAAAAGGGCCAGCCCGTGGCTCACTTGGGAGAGCGTGGTGCTGACAACACCAAGTCAAGGGTTAAGATCCCCTTACCAGTCATCTTAAAAAAAAAAAAAGAAGAGTTCATTAAAGTGTAGAATAAAGGAGAGCTGGCTGGTTAGCTCAGTGGGTTAGAGCATGGTGTTGATAACACCACAGTCCGGGGTTCGATCCCTCTCACAGGCCAGCTGCCAAAAATAAAAATAAATTAAGTATAAAATAAAGGGAGAAAAATGATAAACCACTCTCTGGGGGGAAGATTTGCAATTCCTACAAATGAAAAAGGATGCGCGTCCAGAGTATATAAAGAAAACAGAAGAAATTAATAAACATACCGATAAATTAAAGGTGAGAAAATGCCTAAAAACTATTTCCAGAAGATGAAACACCACATGTGAAAAACAGTCAACCTGAGTAATTATCAGCAAAAAGCAACATATAAATCACAAGGAGATCCCATTTCATACAAACTGGATGGGCAAAAATGAACTTAGATGATGCCAAGTGTTAAAAGTGATTAGAATAAATAATAAAATTTTAAAAAACAAACGAAAAGTGACGAGGAGTAAACTCATGTGCAGCAGTAGGACAATCGATTTGTGCACTCCATCGGCCACCCCTCGTAATTTAAATTTCTCCATAATCTGCATAAAACCAGCAGTCTTTCTACGAGCTGCACAGCATTTATGGTGTATAAGCACCCGGACACAAAAACAAGAATGACTGGGGCAGTATCGCCGACGAAAGCAAAAACTAAACTCGAAACCACCCAAGGCCACAGCTCTGGAGAGGATGAGCAGACCAGGAGACCCGCAGCCTCAGAGCCCAGCACGTGGGGAACAGACAAAGGCAAAGACACCACAGCAGAGCCCGTCAGCAGGGTAGGAATTGATTTACTGGAAATCCACTTACTGACAGTTCCAAAGAGGCAAAGACACAAAACACTGGTGATGTAATGCTGCAAGGAATAACAAAAAGGGTCTGAATGGTGGTCGCCGGGGACAGCAGGAAGATGAGGGAAGCATCGGGAGAAACTAGCAGCTCACTCGATGCACTCAGGTTTTCAACCCAGCGAGTAGAAATCTTACACCGTCAGAGAATGGGACAAAAGTCTGGAGTGCAGGCGCACACTGCAGCGACAGGGAAGCAAGAGTGTATAAAGGAAACAGGAAAGAGCAGAACCATGTGCCCAACTCAGGTCAGCAGCCCGCTTCACCACCGTGCACAGGAAACCCCAGGTCAGAAGGTTAACCCGCTCCCAGGCTTTGGGGACAGAGTCTCCCTGCTGAGATGGGGCCACTCCTAGAGAAAGAGTGAGGGACCCTGAGCACCCAGGGGTCCTCTCTCCGGTTGCTCCCCACGCCCTCCTCTCCCTTGTCTAGCACTTCAGTTCTCGACAGCCAGGAAACTCCCAGCTGGATTCCACTGAAGTTCTGACCCAAACATCTGCCAAATTCCTAAATCCTTTCAACATCAGTGAGCCCAGGGGATCTTTCCCTAAGTCTGACCTTCACAGAATTTCTGAGTTTGCAGAAATTACGCTCTGACTGCACCAACTCTGTGTCTGCCCAAACCAGACCCTCAGGAAACAACAGCCCCAGGGCTACCCCACTTACAGTCTCAGGAGGGACAACACGCCCCCAAGCACATCTGCCCCAGGATCCCCGCCTCCCCCATGCTCTGAAGCTCTCTCAACATAAGCAGTTCCTTCTGTGGTTGAGTGTCTGGAGACCCCTGCACGGAAGGCTGCCCAGGAAGACCCACCGTACTTTCATTAACCTCCTTTGGAGGTTCAACTGTGGACTTAGAATCACTGGGCTCAGACCCCTGCTCTCCACTGCAGGTGCTACACCTGCCGCATGCCAAAGTCCCACACACCCACTGTCTGAATAAGACTGTAGCAGAATCACTATTTTCACCCTGTGTTCAAGGATAAAAGGGGGAAGGCATATTCTAGGGGACTTTTTATCCCACCAAGGACTCTTTCCAGAAAACAGGTATCAGTTAACTACTGTCTTCATGATAAACAAATTGTATATCGACTAATCAGTTTGAACACTTGTCAGTACTATGGGTCACATTTTACGGAATGTACACTAATCACTGATGCCCAGATATTAACAGGAAATGGAACGGGATCACACACTGTCACAAACTCTGCACCCTCCATAAGTCATTATTACTCTTTGTATGAATCTTCTCAGTCTGTGTCATCACCCACTTCCCAGTAAGGTGTGAAGTTCTGAGTGTCCCTCTCCCATTCGAAGGGAAGAGAGAATATTTTCTGTATCTGAGACACTTTTCCACAGCAGCATTCTCAGGCTAAGCCCCAGAATGACACCAGTCAGCAGCAAGCAGCAAAGAACATAGTTGAGGAACTCACTAAGAGTTCATTATTCTACACTGGCTGGGGCCTGAGGCTGGAACTGGAAAAGAGCTGGAGACAGATGTTGGTGGTCGCAGCCGTCAGGTGACAATGCTGAATTTTACTTGAGCCCTGTGCTCCTTGGAAAACAGCCGAGGTGCAAGAATCCCCCACCGTTCTATGTTCTAGAAGGGGAAACTGTAAGGACTCGCCCCTTCCCATATGACCTAGGCAGGATACACCGATGCCCCTTGCTTGCCCAAGACAAGGCCAGACCCGGACCCTGCAAACTCCCGTTCTTCGCCTGTCCCCGCTGCTCACTCAGATCAAAACGTTTGATGGTTAAACTTTGCGTTAAGCTTCTTTCCTTCCTCCAGATCCCCGCATACTCGCACCCTGAGCCAGGAGGCAGCTCCTCTTTGATGGCCTGTCCTGAGAACAGGCTGGCATCAGGGTAAAACACGCTCCGATCGGCTCACATCCACCGTCCGACCGTGCCAGCCTTTCCTCCCACTTCCCGACACCTGACTCTTTCTAGTCTTGTTTACCCCTCCCCATAAAAGAAAAGCTCCTCTCACCCAGCTCCTCAGAAGCTGCAGACCTTATGGTCCGAGCGTTGTCCTGGTGCAACAGTCCCCCTGCCCTACGGCTTCAGTTCCCCAACTGTATTGCGACAGTCCCGTCTCCCCTACTCCCCATTCCCTGCAGTAAACCTTTTGAATAAAAGCACGGGCTTGACCAAGGGTCAGGGTCCCATTTCTTAACCCACCTTATTCAGGCTTCTGTGCTGTCCACAGGGCCCAGAACTTTGGGTCGCCCCCCTCCCTCAGTCTGCTCAGCCACTAAAATGGGGAAGGAGCCATTGTCACCTGACCGCGCACGGGCCGCTCACGGGGAGGGTCCACTTCCTGTCAATGCCGTCCTGGTCGTCCAGCGTCCCCTTCGCAGCGGCTGCTCCTCCGCACGGATAGAAACGGAGGGCCCTTTCCCGTGTGACCCGAGACGCTCAGTGACCTCCGACACTGCAACGTGGCCTCCAGCGCTAGAGCCGTTTTCAGTAAAGGCTCCCCTTCTCCAAGTGCGAACCCTTCCTCAGCCGTCCCCCCGCCCCCACCCCGGCCGCTGTGACAGTGTCGCCCGCGGGCCCAGGGGCTCGCGCCGCCGCCGCCGCCCGCTCCTGGGTCGTCCCCGCAGGCCGTGGACTCGGGCTCCCGCCCCCCCGCGCGCTCACCATGTCCGGCCCCGCTCCCGGCTCTCAGGGGCGTCCTCCCCGCGGGCCGCGGCTGCTGAAGGTGCGAGTAACGGGGCCGCGTACGCGAGGGGAGGCGGGACGCGCAGGCCACACCCCTGGGACTCCTATTGGATGGTGCTTCAGGCCCTGCCCACCCGCGAGCTCTGATTGGACAGAACTGACGTAGGCGTTGCCGATTGGACAGATTGGCTTCCCCGAGGATCCCGATTGAACAGTTCACCCGGACTCCGCCCCCTGCAGCCTGAGTGACAGGCGCATCGCGAACAAGCATGGCTGACTCCCCCCGACGGGGACTTTCGCGTCTGCGCAGAACTCGCTTTGGCCCCGGGGCGGCCCCTCCTGCGTCCTCCTCCTCGAGGCGGGGACGCAGGTGTGCGCGGGAATTCAAGACTCAGTTTCCCCACCTGGCGACCCCTTGTCCTGGGCAGGAGAGACAGGAGGGTCTTGGCCCTGCAGGGTCGGGGTGGCCCGGGCTGAGTCCCCGTGATCTGAGCTCTTTCTTCAAGAACAAGACCCTTCACAGTGACGTCACCGCGAGGCTTGACCCCAGGAGGCCGGGGCCTCGGCGACCTTTGCCCCGGGGCACGGGGCAGGACACTAGTGCACGTGACGTGTTCTGTAAAATTCGCAGGTTCACATGTGACACTGCAAGGAAATGAGTCCTGTTCCTGAGTGTGTCCCCAGAGAATTTTAAACTGTAAAAAGCTGTGATATCCCTAAGGCAGGATAATTATTTCGACTGATTTAAGAAAAATAATAGGGTCGGCCCGTGGCTCACCCGGGAGAGCGTGGTGCGGACGACACCAAGTCAAGGGTTGAGATCCCCTTACCGGTCCAAAAAGAAAAATAAAAAAAAACAAAAGGAAAAATAATAAAAGCTTATTTTTATTATTATTATTTTAAGATGACCAGGGGGCCGACCCGGTGGCGCACTGCTACAGTGCGCCGCTTGCGAGCGTGGCGGCGCTCCCGCCCAGGGTTCGGATCCCACATACAGACCGGTTCCCCCTCACTGGCTGAGCGAGGTGCAGGAGCAACACCGAGGGTTGCGATCCGTTGCCGGACACGAAAAAAGACAAAAAGGAAAAAAAAAAAAAAAGATGACCAGTAAGGGGATCTTAACCCTTGGCTTGGTGTTGTCAGCACCACACTCTCTTAAATGAGCTAACCGGCCATCCCTATATGGGATCCGAACCCCTGGCCTTGGTGTTATCAGCACCACACTCTCCCGAGTGAGCCACGGGCCGGCCCAACCTGAAAACTCTTAATAAATTCAGCCAAAACACCTAAAGCATTTAACATGACTGCTCATCTCAGAAACTATCTTCCAGCTTGAGATAAAGTAGAAGTATAAACTGGCCATTTTACTTAAAAACAACTCTTTCATGGTTTGTGAAAAGGTTATATACACTTTCATAAAAACTAGGGTTTAGGGGAACAAATCGTAGAATGGTTTCCTATGTAGAAAGGTGACCTCCAATTAAAAGTAACCTTTGATTTATAAACTATTAAAAAATATAGTCTGTTTTGTTTTTGCTTTTTTTTTGTAAATTGGTAATATCACTTTCCAAAAGTTCTGCCTGAGATTCAGAAGTCTGCCTAAGACTTGCCTTAGCATGGCCTTCTGCACCGGTCTGCTTACCCCAGTCCTCCCCTCATTACCAACTGCGTTAATTTCTTGTAGATCTGGTCAGCATTTCTTTTGTAAAAAGAAGCCATTTGAACCACATATTTTGTTTTTCCCCTTTTGTTATAAAAAAGTAACACAGTGTGCACATTGCAATATAATTGGCTTTTTCAGTTCAATTAAAAATCTGAGTTGGCCGGTTAGCTCAGTTGGTTAGAGTGCAGCCTTATAAAATTATGGTCACTGGTTTGGATGCCCATGCTGGCCAGCCACCAAAAAAAAAAAAAAAAAAGGAAAGAAAAAGAAAAGAAAAGAAAAGAAATGATAACACCAAGGCCCAGGGTTCAATCAGCTGCCAGAAATAAATACACAAATAAATCCTACAACTGTCTTCATCTCAACAGGTGACTTTCTTACTCTTTATAAAGGTGTGTGACATAAGTTGATGTAACCACTTCTCTCTAAATAGACACTGGACTTGTTTCCAATCTTTTGCTACTCAAATCTTTCCCTATGTTGGGGAAATATCATTAAAGCAAAATCTCTGTACACCAAGGTGAAGAGTTTGGATCCTTGCACTGTCTAGCTGCCAAAAAAACGCCAACTCTGGCCCACCCAGAAAGCCTCTCCAAAAAGGCAGAAGAGAAAGAAAACAATTCTATTTTATTTATTTATTTATTTTTAAAAGATGACCAGTAAGGGGATCTCAACCCTTGACTTGGTGCTGTCGAACCACGGTCAGCCAGTGAGCGAACCGGCCATCCCTCTATGGGATCCGAACCCATGGCCTTGGTGTTATCAGCACCGCACTCTCCCGAGTAAGCCATGGGCGGGCCCGAAAACAATTTTATTGTTGAATAAACGTTAAACCAGAATATGATGTGCATCACAGGCAATCCTCTAAGAGACAGCAAAGTCAGAAAGAAAGCTCATCCTTTATAGCAGATACCACCCTTATGTGTTCTCAAGATAATCAGTAGTCCTCAAGGAACAGGATTGAGAGCACCATTGGTTACACATAGTTTATCCTAAATCCGCCTGGTAATTGGGTGAGCACCCAGCTAATTGGATTTAGTTTTGCAACTTGGAGAGAGGCTCCTACCCCCCCAACAGAAACTGGGACACAGGGCTCTATCTTCCTTGATAATTATATTTTAAAAAGATGGACCCAGTCCTAGGTGATAAAGCTAGCGAAAAAAAGCCTTATTTAGCTTTTAAAGAGAATTACATACATTTCAAAGGACAGAGAAAGAATTTATCATAAGTTTTTTTTTAAAGAAAATGCTGTAAGGGCCGGCCTGTGGCTCACTCAGGAGAGTGCGGTGCTGATAATACCAAGGCCCCGGGTTCAGATCCCACATACGGATGGCCGGTTTGCTCACTTGGGAGAGCGTGGTGCTGACAACACCAAGTCAAGGGTTGAGATCCCCTTACCGGTCATCTTTAAAGAAAAAAAAGAAAATGCTGTAAGAAAAAGTAGGAGAGAGATCTTCTTGCCTTATTTACAACAGGGATCATTTTATTTGCCCTTATAAAGGAAAAAAAAAAAAAAAAGGAAATATCAATGGACCCAGCATAAAAGTCTTCAGAACCCCTTTCTGAACAAAGACTGAAGTCAAAACTGGGGAGGTGGTCACATCACATGGGAAGATAATATTTGAAACTTGTATATTTTTTCATGCTTAAATAATTCTTTAAACTTTTATTGCAAAGTATGTTCTACTCAGAAAAGAATGCACTAACTGTTTGGTGTTAAGTTTAAGGGACACATTTGTATGAAATTCTACAGACCGGGCACACCCATTCAGGACAGACGTGGGCAGTTCTTAGTTTCCCTGGGTGCCCCACCCTGGTCTCATCTCCCTCCAGCACCTAGATTCTTTCAAATTTTACCATCTGTTGTTTATCACCAAGCAGTGTTTGGTTTAATTTGGCCACTTTTGAAATTTCAGTAAATGAGTATTACTGGAATGACACGGAAAAGGCTTTTTTGTGATGTCTCTGCCTCGGTCTGTTTTATACATCCTGGTGTCTGAGTCAGTGGGTGGCCCAATTAACTCATTCACTCCCCTGCTCATGAGACATACGTTGATTCAACTGTACTCTTTGCTCTTCTAGACATGCTGGTACAATCATTCTTGTGTTTATCTCCACGTGCAAATGCACTACAAATTTTCTACACATTGGAGAAAATTGCTTGGTGGTAAATTATGAATGTTTAAGTTTACTATGAAATGCCCATGCTGCTCATGAACTGACCCTGCTACCAGTGTCCGTATGTGTTTGTTGATTCCCTGCGATTGCCAGCGCTGGAATGATCTATTTGATTAATTTTTGCCTTTCTAGGGCCGGCCCGTGGCTCACTCGGTAGAGTGCGGTGCTGATAACACCAAGGCCATGGGTTCGGATCCCATTTAGGGATGGCCGGTTCGCTCACTGGGTGAGCGTGGTGCTGACAACACCAAGTTAAGGGTTAAGATCCCCTTACCGGTCATCTTTAAAAAAAAAAATTTTTTTTTGCCTTTCTAGTGTGCGTGAAAGGGGTCCCCCTCATGCTTCTATGTTGCTTTTCATTGATTACCGTTAAGGCTGAGCATTTTTCATATACGATCTTCCTTTTTCTGTGAAATCATTTTCAGTCACTTTTTATACTTTGCTTACATACTCTGGACACTGGTCGTTTTTCATGTGTAGATTTGTGCAAATATCAGATAATGATTTATCTTTTCCCTTCTTTATTCTACACTTTGATGGTCTGTTCCTATTTTTTTTTTTTTTTTTTGGTGGCTGGCGGGAACAAGGATCGAACCCTGGACATTAGTGTTATCACACCGGGCTCCAACCAACTGTGCTAGCTGGCCAGCCTGAGACTGACTTGTTTCACTCTGCACAATGCAAATATCATCCGCGTGGTGACATGTCTCATTGGGTGGTACCCATTGGGTGGTGTCACTCTGTGCTGCTGTAACAAAATGCCACAGAATGGGTAATTTATAAAGAACAGATATTTATTTCGTCACAGTTCTGGAGGCTGGAAAGTCCAAGATCAAGGCACTGGTAGGTTTGGTGTCCGGTGAAGGCCCATCTTTCTGCTTCCAAGATGATGCCTTGTTGCTGTATCTTCCAGAAGTGACAAACACTGTGTCATCATGTGACGGGACAATGAACGTCACTCCAGCAATTTTATAAGGTCACTAATCCCATTCATGAGGGCTCTGCTCTCATGACTTAATCACCTCCTAAAGGCCCCGCCTCAATATGAATGGCAACTAAGTATCGATATGTGATTGGGGGACGGGACCCACTTATACCACAGGAGGTGGTAGCACCACAGTGTTTCTCTCCATTCACCTTTTGAAGGACATTTGGATTGTTTCCAGTTCTTAACAACTATGAAATACAGCTGCTATTGACATTTGTGTACAGGTTTTTGTACACATAAGTTTTCATTTCTCTAGAACAGATGACCAGAGTACATTGGCTGGGTCATGTGGAAAATGTATTTTTAACTTTATAAGAAACTGCCGAACTGTTTTTCCAGAGTGGCTATACCATTTTACATTCTCACCAGCAATGAATGGGAGCCCCGGAAGCCCCACACCTTGGTATTGTCAGTACTTTACACATTTGCCATTCTAATAGGTGTCATAGCTTATTAAAATTTTAATTTGCATTACCCTAACGGTTAATGCTGCTAGGAGAATAAAAAGACAAGCAAAAGACTGAGGGTAAATATTTGCAAGTCATGTATCTGGCAAAGAGCGTGTACCCAGAATATATAAAGAACTCTCAAAACTCCATAGTAAAGGGCCGGCCTGTGGCTCACTCGGTAGAGTGCGGTGCTGAAAACACCAAGGCAGCGGGTTCGGATCCTATATAGGGATGGCCGGTTCGCTCACTGGCTGAGCGTGGTGCTGACAACACCAAGCCAAGGGTTGAGATCCCCTTACCGGTCATCTTTTAAAAAAAAAGCCGGTTCGCTCACTGGCTGAGCGTGGTGCTGACAACACCAAGCCAAGGGTTGAGATCCCCTTACCGGTCATCTTTTAAAAAAAAAGCCGGTTCGCTCACTGGCTGAGCGTGGTGCTGACAACACCAAGTCAAGGGTTGAGATCCCCTTACCGGTCATCTTTTAAAAAAAAAAAAAAAAACAACTCCATAGTAAGAAAACAAACCCAGTTTAACAAGATAAATAGAACTGACACTTCACAAGAGAGGATGGCAAATTAGCACATGACATTTAACATCATTAGCCATTAGGGAATGCATACAGTTTTTAGAATTTTTGTTTTTGTTTTTTTTGGTTGCTGGCCGGTTTGGGGATCTGAATCCTCGACCTTGGTGTTAGCACTATGCTCACCAAATGAGCTAACTGGCCAGCCCATTTTTGAGATTTTAAAAACGTCCCCATCTTTAACAGCATCATTATTGGTTATGTTTGACTTTCCTCGCAATATTCTTGAGAGATGACAGGTGACAGGAGTTCCCACAGTGGTGGCAGGCAAACAGGCTCTCCCAGTGTGGGTCTGCTCATGTCTCCTGAGGGACACAGGGTGACTGAAGACTTTCCCACAGGCCCCACATCTGTGCACTTCTCTCCCAGGGGATGTCACTGGTGCCACATGAGGTTGGGGCTCCTCCTAATGGCTTTTCCACACTGAATGCATCCACCCAGCCTCTCCCTGGTGTGAGCTGGCTTCTGCCAATGAAGGAAAACAATATCTAGAGGCTTTTTTCCATTCACTGTTTCCAAAGGGCTTCTACCAAGCACAATCCCTGCTAGGATAGGACTTCTGTTGTGAATACAAATTTTACAATTTGGGGTGCTTGCAAATGGTCTCTGGGACATCGGTATATTTTTTTCAGATTGAAGAAGTATTACTGAACAAAAACGGTGCACCTGCCTGATGCACAGCGAAACCAAACACCGAACACTGAGATTTGTAGTGAAAAATTACAGGCTTTAAGGCAGGGCCAAGCAAGGAGAATTGAACCAGGGCTCGAGAACAGCTCGTGGACGTCTAACTGGTTGGCTCTTGTGTAAACCTTAGAATCTTTTTTAATCTTGATCAATTTCGGTACTTGGACTCATCTTGTTTGGATAACAGATGGTCTATGTGACTGTGGTTGGGTCAACCTCAAAATCTGCAAAAACAACTTATATCTGCGCATCAGTACTGTTATCTTTAAAGCAGAAACAAGGGCCGGCCCGTGGCTCACTCGGGAGAGCGCGGTGCTGACAGCACCAAGTCAAGGGTTAAGATCCCTTTACCGGTCAGCTTTTTAAAAAATAAAGCAGAAACAGAAGCAAGCATCTGGTGACTCTAAACATTTTTTACTCATTTAAATTGTTACTTTATGCTTAACTGGCTAAACATTTCTTTAAGATAAACAGAACACTCTTTAAGTAACTTTTCACAATCTTTTCCCAGTTGCAAGTTCTCACTTACTACCTAATATCTACGTGCTTAACTGCCATAATGACTATAGACTAATTGCTAAACTGAGTGAAATACATATTTCTTTTTTTTTCTGTCCTTTTTTGAGACCTGCCACACCGCGCTCAGCCAGTGAGCACTGTGAGCGCACCGGTCATCCCTATATAGGATCCGAACCCGCGGCGGGAGCGCTGCTGCACTCCCAGTGCCACACTCTCCCGAGTGCGCCACGGGCTCGACCTGAAATACATATTTCTGATCCTCTAAAAGTTAAGATCAAATTAAATTCATGGCTGTCAGTTTTAGAAGGTGAATGTTTTGCCAGAAAGTTCTTTCACCCTCATGCCTATCCCAAATGGTTTTGGTTCGTTTTCTTTTGTATTATTTTTCTTTTTTATTCCAAGTAGTCTTTGGATCTTAATTCTCTTTCAGTCACTCAAATTCACTCCAAACTTACATGTGGGAAGGTTTCAGAAAAAAGCTCTGAGTTAGGCTTACTAAGGGCATGTAGGCCAAATCCGACCTAACGCCTACTTTTATAAAGCTTTATTGACACAGAGCCATGCTCGTTGGCTTATGTATTGTCTGTGGCTAATTTCATGATCAAACAGGACAGGTGGGCAGTTGAGACAGAGACCACATGGACTTCAAAGCCAAAAATATTCACCGACTGGCCTTTTACAAAACTTTTACTAATGTTTACATTAGTTTTCCCCAGATTCATACTTTATAGAGACTTTCTCCTAAGATCTGATTCTGCCTTGAATAAAAGCCACTTGCTTCACTTTTCCCCGCTGGTCCTCCCCACTGTGGCCCTACCCCCAGTAAGTGTCAGCCACAACCTTTATTTATTTGGATTCCTAGTCCTTCGCCTTTTCCCTAAGTTTTGGTCCTAGTTGACTTCTCCCAGTAAGAAGGACCAGGATCTCTCCTTTGTGAATCTTCCCATTTTCTGCCATTGAACATCTTTTTTCCAAAAATAACCTGCTCTGGCTGGCCAGTTAGCTCACAGTTGGTTAGAGGGTGGTGCTAACACCAAGGCCACGGGTTCAGATCCCAGTACTGGCCAGCTGCCAAAATAAATAAATAACCTGCTCAGAAGTTGACTGTTTTGAGTTCTCCAATCTGAAATAAAATGGAGCAAAAAAAAAAAAAAAAAAAACTAAAGTCTTAGAAAGAGGGCCATGATCAACAAAAGAAACACAGTGCTGGCCGGTTAGCTCAGTTGGTTAGAGCGTGGTGCAGACATACCAGCCAAATGCAAAAAAATAAAAATAAACAATAAATAAAAACACAAACAACTCAATGAAAAAATGGGCAAAGGATTTGAATAGGCATTTCCCCAGAGAAGATATACAAATGGCCAATAAACAGATAAAAGATGCTTGAAATCATTACTCATTAGGACAAGGCAAATCAAAATCACAATGAGATACCATTTCATGCACACTAGGATGGCTATTACCAAAAAGACAGACAATAACAAGCATTGGTGAGGATGGAGAAGTCAGAACTTTATACGCCACTACTGGGATACCTTAGTACATACACTTTGGCAAATAGTTTGGCAATTCCACAAAAAGTTAAACATAGAGTTAGCACATGCTATGGATTGAACTGTGTCCCTCAAAGTTCCAGGTACTAAAACCCCCACTGTGACAGGGTTAAGAGGGTGGGAGATCCTATTATGGTCATTGAAAGGTGGAGCCTTGAAGAGGTGATTAGATTGTGAGGACCATGCCACAGTGAATGGATTAATCCATTGATGGTTTAATGGTCATAGGCATGATTCTGAGGGCTTTGAAAGAGCCAGTGAGGAGGTTAGTGCTCTCTCTAGCTGCACCATCTGCCATGTGAGACCCTGCATGGCTGTGTAGAGTTATCACCAACACGACCCTCACCAAATATGTATCCTGGACTTTGGACTTCCCAGCCTCCAAAATTGTAAGCAACAAATATTCTTTCTTTAAAAATTACAGTTTCAGGGCTGGCCCATGGCTCACTTGGGAGAGCGTGGTGCTGACACCACCAAGTCAAGGGTTAAGATCCCCTCACTGGTCATCTTAAAAAAAAAAAAATTTACCCAGTTTCAGGTATTCTGTTATAAGCAACAGAAACTGCCTAATACAAAATATGACCCACCGATTCCACTCCTAGGTACATACGCAAGAGAAATGAAAACATACATTTAAAACTTTGTACATAGGGCCGGCCCATGGCTCACTCGGGAGAGTGTGGTGCTGATAACACCAAGGCCCCGGGTTCGGATCCCATATAGGGATGGCCGGTTAGCTCACTTGGGAGAGCATGGTGCTGACAACACCAAGTCAAGGGTTGAGATCCCCTTACCGGTCATCTTTTAAAAAAAAAAAAAAAAATCTAGCTGTTGGGGAAAATATAGG
>NW_007734781.1:63173-75062 GCF_000696425.1 Galeopterus variegatus
TTTAAAAAAAAAAAAAAAAAAAAAAAAAAAAAAAAAAAAAAAAAACTTTGTACATAAATGTGTATAGCAGCATGATTAACAATAGGTAAAAGTTAGAAACAAGCCAAGTGTCCATTAACAGATGAATGGATAAACACAACGTGGCCCATCTGTATGATGGAACATCACTCAGCCGTGAAAAGGAACAAGGCTCTGACACACGCAACTACTTGGATGAACCTTGAACACGTCACACACAGTGACAGACACCAGACACAAAAGGCCACACAGTGTGTGACTGTGATTCCATTTATATGAAATGTCCAGAACAGGCCAATCCACAGAGACAAAGTGGATTGGTGGTTGCCAGGGGCTGGGGAAGAGGAAAAGAAGGAATGACTGCTAATGGAATAGGGTTTCTTTTTGGGGTGGTAGAATGTTGTGGAATTAGATAGTGGTGATGGTTGCACAACTTTGTGAATGTGCTAAAAAGCACTAAATTGCACACTTTAAACGAGTGAATTTTATAATATGTGAAGTATTTTTTTCTTTGGCAACTGGCTGGTATGGGGATCCAAACCCTTGACCTAGGTGTTATAACACCGTGCTCTACCCAACTGAGCTAACCGGTCAGCTATGATATGTGAATTCTACCTCACTACAAAAAAGGAAGGAAGGAGGGAAGGAGAGAAAGAAAAGAGTTGGACAAAAGTGAATAAAAACAGGCAAACCTCACAGAAATGTTTTAAAATAAGGGCCCTACACAGGAGGAAAAAATGTGGAAGAGAAGAGCACACCACTGAGCAGAGAGCAGCACCAGAGTCTGGCCTCCACGGGGTTTGCTGATGTTAGCAGTGAAAGGGAGAAATGGTACATACTTTACAAAGAAATAATTTTATGAAAATTAAAGCTGACAGTGAAAAAGAAATCAAGGTGATCAAAGTGAAAAGGTGCTGAACAAAGACTACATGTAAAAAGGTTAACTTTAAAGAGGGGGGCTGGCCCGTGGCTCACTGGGTGAGTGTGGTGCTGACAACACCAAGGCCCCGGGTTCGGATCCCATATAGGGATGGCCGGTTTGCTCACTGGGTGAGCGTGGTGCTGACAACACCAAGCCAAGGGTTAAGATCCCCTTACGCCGGTTTGCTCACTGGGTGAGCGTGGTGCTGACAACACCAAGCCAAGGGTTAAGATCCCCTTACCGGTCATCTTTTAAAAAACAAACAACAAAAAAAGCTTTAAAGAGGAAAAACAAAAACAAAACCCAAAGTTTAAAGAGAAAAATGCAGCTGAAGAGTTTCTTTGCTGAGGTTACCAAACACACCCCATGTCCAACTGCAACCAGGAATGTCTTTCACCGCGTCATCCATCCCCACCTGGAGTTGCTCAGGTGCTGTGCAGAATTCTTCCCTGAAGTGTTCTTGACTCTTCTTAGCCCATTGGGAGACCTCAGGAGGTCTATGGGCTGCCACCGTGACCTTACAGAAAGATAGGTGAGTTGAGGGGCCATAGAAGGAAACCCCAAATCTTTTCCCCAAATTGGGGCCAATCCTGCAGTCTTCAGGGACACTCACGATTGGCAAATCTGACTAGGAGCAGCAAACAAGGACACCAAACTTCTGTGAACACAGTCTGTTGTTCTCACAGGGGCCATGGCCACCAGAAGTGCCTCACTCCGTGCCCCAAGCAGATCAGGAAACAAGAAGTAGTCACTGTGATACATAAATGTCCACAGCCTCAAGAATCCACTCTGCTGGGCCGAGCCCGTGGCGCACTCGGGAGAGTGCGGCGCTGGGAGTGCAGCAGCGCTCCCGCCGCGGGTTCAGATCCTATATAGGGATGACCGGTGCGCTCACTGGCTGAGTGGGGTGCAGCCGGTCTCAAAAAGGACAAAAAAAAAAAAAAAAAAAAAAATCTGCAGTCCTGTCTCAACCATCAAAAGTAATCAGCAGCCATGGATCACAGTCTTTTCCCCTTCACCAAAGAAGAGACAGATAGCAAAAGAGCATATGAAAAGACGCTCTAAATCATGTATCAGGGGCCGAGGGCCTCACCCATGCCCCCTGACATCTGCATCCAGTCCAGCAACAAGCAAGCCACCACCGGAAGGCCCCTGGTCTCCCCTGCCAGAATGACAGGGATGCCACAGGCCTCAACCATGCCCTCCTTCCTCCCTATTCCCCCTCCCCCTCCCCCAACTGTTCTACAACATCTTAGAATATAGGACTCTGCTGTCACCACTGCAGTCTAAGCCCCAGTGTGATTCTAGAAGAATGGGAGCCAAACACACACTGCCTTACTGTAGTGAGTCTTAACAGGGACGATCCTGTCCCAGTGGACACCTGACAGTGTCTGGGGACATTTGTGGTTGTCTTGACTAGGGTAGGAAGAGGGGTACTGGTATGGAGTGGGTGGAAGCCAGGGATGCTGCTCGACACCGTATAATGCCCAGGACAGCCCCGCCACAGAGAATGATCCAGACCCACATGTCAGTGGTGCCAAGGGGGGGAGACCCTGGTCCAGGAAATGTGGAGAAATAATTCCTTTCGAAGAGACGCCAGGTTCCTGCAGGTCTCTAGCAGCACTTCTCCATACAGATTCCTTTGACAAGAGTCCAGCAATATCCACTCCTCTGGGGTAAAGTTCACAGCAACATCCTCCAGGCCCCTGAGTTCTAAAACATTGTGTTCTGGCTCTGTCAGGGATCGTCACCTGTTTTCAGGAGGACGAGGGAGGGGTGCATTACACTCAGTATTCTAAGGCCAACCTCCCATCCTTCCGAGAGCTCTGCCTCAGAGCCTTCCATAAATGAACACGTCCAGGCTCATGGCTTTAAAAGCTCCTCTAATGCATGCTGGAAAGACTTGGCTTGGCTCTCTGCAATTACTGAGGCTCTTTCAACTCTATCAGACCTGTCCCCATGTCCCACCCAGGGCCGAGCATGCTGAGAGCATGGAGGAAATACTCAGGAAGAAATGAATTATTTCCCCTAAGAAGATCATGAGTCCTTGAGACAATGGCCATCTAACAAGCTTCCTGTTTCCTTCACAGGTCCCAGCAGAACGTGAAGCATCAAGTCAGCCTAGAAGAGGGTCTGAGTGGGACCCTACGTTTTGGGGCAGTGGAAGCATTTCTGGGCAGCCCTTAAAGGCACGGAGACTGGAGGGAAGCTGGAGACCAGCCCTGGCTGAGAAGGAGAGACATCCTCCCATATGAAAAAAGGAAAGTCCTTTTGAAAGATGAGGAATTTTCCACTTACCTGTCATCAGGAACCTGGCAACCATTCCCTACTCCTTCACATTTCCCTCATGGGGACACACAGGGTTCTGAGCAGGAAGAGCTGGAGGGACGGTGGGGAGGGAAAGGAGCCAGCTGACCCCAGCACTCCCCAAGTCCTCAGAGTCATGAGAAGAAGCCACCACAGTCCTATCCCCAAACAGCTGTGGCCTTGCCACACCCAGGGCCTACAACAGCCCACAGGAGAGGCAGTGATATTCCCACTTTGCAGATGAAGAAACTGTAGCTCAGAGAGGTTCAGCTGTTTATTTGCCCAAAGTGGCAAATAAAATCACACAAAGGGCTAAAACTCCCTGTCTCACATTGGCCAACTGGGAATCCCGGGCCTCCATTCCAGCAGTTAGCCTCACCCCTCCTGGCCAGCCTCCAGTGTGACTACACAGTATCCCCACTCATGGGAGGGACCCCCTTGTAGTGAAGGGGACTGTAACACCTCATCTCTTGGGTGTCAACACCACTAAGACCAAGGACTTGTCCTATGTGGGGTACCAATCAGTGGCTGCCATCTTGTGAGATTGCCAGTAGAATCGCTTGCTGGGTTGAGCAGGACAAATGCCAGAATGTTTCTCTTCTTTCTTCTATGCCCTCTCTTGGTACCATGGTATCTGCAGTCCTGTCTCAACCATCAAAAGTAATCAGCAGCCATGGATCACAGTCTTTTCCCCTTCACCAAAGAAGAGACAGATAGCAAAAGAGCATATGAAAAGACGCTCTAAATCATGTATCAGGGGCCGAGGGCCTCACCCATGCCCCCTGACATCTGCATCCAGTCCAGCAACAAGCAAGCCACCACCGGAAGGCCCCTGGTCTCCCCTGCCAGAATGACAGGGATGCCACAGGCCTCAACCATGCCCTCCTTCCTCCCTATTCCCCCTCCCCCTCCCCCAACTGTTCTACAACATCTTAGAATGTAAAAAATATATATTAATAAATTAATTAAGGGCCGGCCCGGGTGGCGCACTGGATAGTGCGCCGCTTGGGAAGCGCGGCGGCGCTCCCGTCCGAGGGTTCGGATCCCACATACGGACCGGCTCCCGCTCGCTGGCTGAGCGAGGCGCGGGAGCAACGCCGAGACTTGCGATCCCGTTGCCGGTCCCCGGTCCGGTACGGGGGCAACACTGAGGGTTGCGATCCGTTGCTGGACACGGAAAAAAGACAAAAAATAAAAAAAAAATAAATAAAAAAAAAAAATAATAAATTAATTAAGGGCCGGCCCGGGTGGCGCACTGGATAGGGCGCCGCTTGGGAAGCGCGGCGGCGCTCCCGTCCGAGGGTTCGGATCCCACATACGGACCGGCTCCCGCTCGCTGGCTGAGCGAGGCGCGGGAGCAACGCCGAGACTTGCGATCCCGTTGCCGGTCCCCGGTCCGGTACGGGGGCAACACTGAGGGTTGCGATCCGTTGCTGGACACGGAAAAAAGACAAAAAATAAAAAAAAAATAAATAAAAAAAAAAAATAATAAATTAATTAAATAAATCATATGTCATTAAGGAATTGCAAATTAAAACAACAATGAGATATCACTACACACTTACTAAAATGACTAAAATCCAAAAAACTTACAACACAGAGTGCTGGTGCAGATGTGGAGCAACAGGAACTCTCATTCATTGCTGGTGGGAATGCAAACAGTACAGCCACTTTGGAAAACAGTTTGGTGATTTCTTGCAAAACTAAACATACTCTTACCATGTGATCTGGCAATTGCACTCCTTGGTATTTAGCCAAATGAACTGAAAATGTTTATCTACACAAAAACCTGCACGTGAATGTTTACAGGAGCTTTGTTCATAACTGCCCCAAAACAGAAGCAACCAAGATATCCTTTAATAAGTGAATGGAAAAATAAACTGTGGTACATCCACAAAATAGAATATTATGAAATGAGCTGGCAAGCCAAGAAAAGGCATGGAGGAAACTTAAATCCGTATCTTAAGCTAAGGGAGTCGGTTTGAAAAGGCTACACCTGTGTGATTCCAGCTATATGACATTCTGGAAAAGACAAAACTATGGAGACAATAAAAAGTCACTGGTTAGCAGGGGTTGAAGGAGGGAGGGATGAATGGTGGAGCACAGGGAATTTTTAGGGCAACTACTCTATGATCCTGTAATGGTGGACACATGTCATTGTACATTTGTCAAAAAACACAGAATCAACACCAAGAGCGAACCCTAATGCACTATGTACTTTAATTAGTGATGTATCACTTAGTTTCCTAATTGTAACGAACTTACCACATTAACACAAGGTGTTAATTATTTATTTATTTTTGGCAGCTGAGCAGTTTGGGGATCTAAACCCCTGACCTTGGCATTACAAGGCTGTGCTCTAACCAACTGAGGTAACTGGCCAGCCCTAAAGTATTAATAATAGGGGAAACTGTGGAGAGTGGTTATATGGAACTCTACATATCTTCTGCTCAATGTTTCTATCAACTAAAATATAGTTGGTTCATTTTTTAAAAACTTTAACACAAGATTATATCATACATACTATTTTGTAACATTTTATTTAATATTATCTTGAATATTTTCCCATGTCATTAGATAATCCACAATAAACCAGTAATGACTGGCTCATAGTGGGTTTTGAGTTTTGTTTTTTGGGAGCGGGAGGGTCTTTTGGCAGCTGGCCAGTAAGGGGATCCAAACACTTGACCTTGGTGCCATCAGCACCACACTCTACTGAGTGAACTAACCAGCCAGCCCTACATGTTACATTTTTAATGCAGCAAAAACGCCACAATGTTAAATTTTGTTAAATATGAATGGCAGATACACTGGGATTTGTTACATTAGTCTATGAACTTTTCTGTTTGAACTATTTCACACTCAACCAGAAATAAAATGCAGACAGAAAGAGTTTAAATGCACTTGAACAGAAGATGCAGGAATTAGACTGGCTTTGGAAAATAACCTTGTGATAAAATATTGTTATAGGTGCTGGCCAGTTAGCTCAGCTGGTTAGAGAATTGTTCTCCCACCGTAGTACTAACCAGGCCTGACTCCGCTTAGCTTCCGAGATCAGACGAGATCGGGCACGTTCAGGGTGGCATGGCCGTAGACAGAGAATGGTTCTGATAACACCAAGGTCCAGGGTTTGATCTCTGTACTAGCCAGCCGCCAAAAAATAAAAATAATAAATAATAATAATAAAAGCAAATATGGAGATGTTTTAACTGCCTTGTTGAAATGATTAAGGAATTAACTTGGATCTGGAGAATCATTTCTCAATGAAAATTCACCAAAAATACAATAACAACAATATTGTATTATTTAATGAATGCCTACCCTGTGCAACGCAGTACTCTAATGAGGGTTTCTCAATGTTGGCACTTATAAAACACTTGGAGCCGGATCTTGTGACGTGGAGTCCTGTACATTGTAGGGTGTTCAGTAACATCTCTGTCCTCCACCCAATGGCAGCAGCATCTTCCCTGCCTCCAGTTTTGACACCCAAAAATGTCACGAGATATTGTCAAGTGTCCCCTGGAAGGAAAATTGCCCCGCACCCTAGAATCTGTGCTCTGGACTCTTTATCCTGACTTTTCTCCAAAGTCCAAGGTCATAATCACTGTAACTCTTATGCCTGCATTTCAGTCTAAGACTTTAGTCAGAGGATGATGGTAACAATGACGACCTGATAGCGATCATTACTTGCCAAATGCAGGTACTTTCTGCTGTGGATCGACTGAATTGTGTCCCCCAAAGTTCATATATTAGAAACTTAATTCCTACTGTAACTGTTGAGGGTAAAAAATCCTATTATGATAATTAAAAGTGAGCCCTTGAAGAGGTCGTTAGATTGTAGGACGGTGCTGCAGTGAATGGATTAATAATGGTGGTCAGGGGCGTGGTTCTGAGGGCTTATAAATGGAGAGTGGGTGAGACTCTCTCTCTGCTTCTCCATATTCGCCATGTCACACTCTCAATTGCTGTAGTCACCAGGACAAGACCCTCACCAGATGTGTTCCCTGGACGATGGACTTCCCAGCCTCTGAAACTGTAAGCAATAAATTTTGTTTTCTTACAAATCGCCCAGTTCCAAGTAGATTGTTATAGCGACAGAAACGGGACATACCCCCTTCTCTCATTTTACAAATGTGTAAACTGAGGCACTGACTTAGCTACAACGTGCGTAACATCACCGGAGAGCTGATTAAGGTCTCCGTGCAGCGGATGCGAGTCAGCTGGTAACCTCAGCTCCCACCGTCAGGCTGGGAAGACAGACGCAGACAATGCCAGCTGCAAAGCCAACAAGCAGCAGTATTTCCTCCACGCTGCAGCCATAAAATGTCCAAACAACCCCGTCCTAGAACTCGCTGAAAATGCTGCCCGTGGAAATCACAGACTGGATGGAAACTTTATCGGCAGGACGCCTCCATCTCCAACCTCGGTGCAGTGCTCCGAGAAAGGGTTTCCGGACACAGCGACCCGCAGCTCTTACCCTGCGCCGCCTGTGGGGCCCGGATCCACCTCGCTGTCTACACCGATGTGGACCCTTTACCCACTCCCCCGATTTGCTCTGAGACAATGGAAACCATGATGCCTTTGAATTTCACCTAAACCCCACCCTTTCCCCCAAATCCCGCGACAGGATCGTCACGAGCCCCCAAAGCTAGGTGGTCAAAATGCCCCGCGGCAGCAACCACAACCCCGGAGGCCCACCCCAGTTCCACCGGCCTCCGGATCCGCCATTAAAACAACCCCGACCCCGCCCTTTGAACTCTGCCATCGCCGCGGACAGACCAGGAACCGCCCTGAAGAGGGGCGGGCGGCGCGGGAAAGCGACAGCCACGGCGGATCACGGAGCGGTGGCTCCACTTCCGGGTCTGCAGGGAGCGGAAGAGAGGGAGAGGCCGGAGTTTAGGATTGGTAGCTCTTCAAGAGTGGGCGGGAGCGAGCCTCGTCCTCCAATCGCACAGCAGACAAACGCCAGGCCCCGCCCACTGGAACGCGATTGGGTCTGTGGCTGGGCCCACCCTCCCAGGGCGAGTCAGGGCAGAACGGGGCGTGGCTACGGCCAGAACTAGGCTCAGGTGGGGGCGTGGTCTCCCGCTCAATTCCTGAACGCCCAGGTTACCGTGATTCTCAATAAACGCTAAAATGAGCAACACATGCCCACTTCCTCCGATACTTCCCTCGCGCTAACACTCTTATAAAGACATTCCCATTTTTGGAATTTTTCTTCCTTGAATGTCTCTCATTTCTTCCAGAAATGGAGCCGTATTCACGCATTCCTCCACACATGGCTTTTCTTCCCTAATATTTGCGTTGTCATATTCCGTCCTGGCCACTAGGTACCGACCTAGCTCACATTTCCGCATTTGCGAATATTTTTTTGTTCTTTGGGTAGATCCAGGAAAAAAAATTTAAAAAAAAAAAAAAAAAACGGGGAGGGGATCTTAACCCTTGACTTGGTGTTGTCAGCACCACGTTCTCCGAAGTGAGCCACGGGCCGGCCCTATATAAGGATCCAAACCCGTGGCCTTGGTGTTATCGGCACCACACTCTCCCGAGTAAGCCTCAGGCCGGCCCGTCAGGAAAAATTCAGGAGGTAGAAGTCTGTGCTTTCCAGTCCTGTCACTCCCTCCCCAGAAACAAACGCTGGCTGGTGATAACCTTGCAAAGACGTTCTGTGTGTACATAGCAAAAACGTGTGCTTGTTCTCTAATAAAAGCTCATTAAGCATCTCCTGTGTCCCAGTCTCTGTTCTCTGCACTGGGGGATCCAGCTGGGAAAAGAGCACAAAAATCCTTGTCCTTATCCTTCTTTGATTCCAATGTGGGGCTGAGAACACCACACTCGGATCCCTTTACCGGCCAGCCACCAAAATCAAGCAAAAAAGATTCCAGTGGGGAGGGACAAAAATTTAACCATATTGATTAGTATGTATAATAAATATAATATATCCCAATGTGGTGGTGACAGGGGAGTGGCTTTGAACACCTGTTCTTCCTGCTGCCTTCCCCAGGCCCTGCACAGCGCTTGATTCCCATCTCACTCAGGGAAGCCCCAGCCTGCCCTAGTCCTCCCTGTCTCCTCTTCTGGGGGCCCAGTCCCAGCCTTTCCATCTGGGCACAATGTTACCTGGTGCTGGACCGTGGGCCCAGGGTGACTGAGGTGGGGGGCTGGGGCAGACCTGGCTGTGACTTGTCATCTTAGGCACCTACAGAATCTCAGGTGTTCAGTGGGTGGCTCCCCAGCAAGTGCTGGGACAGCTAGCTGGAACTGCGTGAAATTAGCAGGTTCCATTTAGGGAGAATTGAAATTTCTTACAGATCTTCTAAGGACACGTCGGTCTCTTCAGAATCCATATCCTCATCATAAAATAGTGTGTACAAATGAACTCAAAGCAAATCATCGACCTGAATGTTAGAGCTAAAATTAGCAAACATTTAGAAGAAAATATAGGAGAAAAATCTTTATGACCTTGGGTTAGGCAAACGTTTCTTAGATAGCAAACACACACACACTCTCTCTCTCTCTCAATTGGGACATTAAGATTTTAAAAATTTGTTCTCTCAGAGCAAATGTGCAGGAAACAAGAAGCCAAGCAGCAAGGAGAAAGTATTTCTGAAATCCACACTGACAGTAAATGTATCAGATTACTGTGTATAAAGAATCCACTTCAGCGGAGAAAATATGGGACCACAAGGGGGCGCCCTTTAACGCTAGAAATGTCCCAGTTTGCTGATTTTTGGCAACACCCCCTGAAGTATTTAGAAGTAAAGGGTCACAGAAAGCAATTTGCTCTCAGAGTTAATGGGGTGGATGCATAATTTATATATGTATATTCGTATACACACACAGAAAAATAAGGCAAAAGGGTCAAGAAAATGACTTCCCTTCCTCATCTCTCCAAAAAAAGCAGGGGGTGGGTATAACACTGGGGAAACTGGGGCAAGGGTATATTCGGGAGTTCTCGGTGCTATTCTTGCAACTTTTCCCAAGTTTGAAATTGTATCAAAATTAAAAGTTGCCCCAAAGTAGTTTCCCAGTGTGGACAACAGTATACAGAGAGCCAGCCAATGGTCAAAGATCATTTGTAAGCGACTTTGTTTGAGAGCATTTTCTTTCATCCTTTTTCCTAAATTCCTGTTTTTGCTGCTGTATTTTCCAAAAATATAACTGGTAAAATCGTTCCTTTAAGGGATTTTAGAAAGGTTTATTTGTGGTTGAAAACAGGGAGTACCGAATGAAGCTGCTTGCCTGAATCTCCTGGAAGCTTTTTTTCCTTTTGTCTTTAATCCTGAATTTTATTTGTGCCCTCTAAAGGTATTGGTATTCCCATCATGACACTGTTTTCTTACATTTATATTAACATGTCTCTTTTTTCATTGGAATGTTTGTTAATTGTAGAGTCAAATGCAGTGGAAAGAAATTATAGAGAGAGAGATCCCTTGTACACTGTGTCTAGCTTCTCCCAGTGGTAACACTTTTCAAAACCAAAATGCAATATCACCTCCAGGATACTGACACTGATATAATCTATCCTTCTTACTCAGATGTCTCCATTTTGAGTCGTTTGTGTGTGTTTTAGGTTCTACACAATTTTTTCACCTGTGCAGGTTTATGTAGCCAGCCCCACAGTTAGGATACATAACATTTGCACCCACAAGGGTCTCCTGTGTTGTCCTTTACAATCAACCCCTTCTCTCTCCTAACTCTCTCATCACCCTAACCCGGTAGAAAACTTTTTAAAAGGACACTTGATCTCCCTCTGGGAATCAACAGATTCTACTCTCCAAACAGCTCAACTAGCAGCTCCAGGTTGGGCCGGAAACCGGTAAACTTTAAAAGATGCCCACGTGATTCCAGGGCTGAGCAGAATAGGTACAAAAATATCCTGGATCATTTTGTTAAGCCAGAAAGTAAGGAGACGCTCAAACAATGATGGAGCACATCCCACAAGCGCACATGCCAGCTTTAAGGGGCCAAGTGTGGGACAATTAGACCACTGAAATAATTAAGGGAGAACTAGCCAGTTAGCTCAGTTAGTTGGAGTGCAGTGTAATAACAAGGTCAACGGTTCAGATCCCTGTACAGGCCAGCTGCCAAAAAATAGTAACAATAATAATTAACGGGAGTAATGAGTTAAAAGCCATTAAGAATATGGGAATCTATGAGCCAGGTATGGGAGTGGGGGTGGGTGGGTTGGGAGGTGTTAGGACTTCAGCATATCTTTTGGGGGGACACTATTCTACTCACAAGGCTCAAGAAAGAAATTAAGTAACTATAGCAACTCAATCTTTCCATCAACCCTGATATCTCCATTATACAGAAGAAACTGTAGCCCAGAGAGGTTAAGTGACCTACTCAGGATCACACAGTACTAAGTCGCTAAACGAGGATTTTAACCCTGGCCACCTTGCTATGGGTCGTATGCTCCTAACCCTTACACCCTATTACACCCTAATATCAAGACCCAATTAGGATCTCACCTTGAACTCTCTCTGCCTCCTCTGCCCCACCATCAGGGATCAGCTCCAGCCCCTCCCCCACCTCTTCTCCCCCATCATCAGGGGTCAGCTCCCCCCTCTCCCCCCATCACCAAGGGTCAGCTTCCGCCGCTCCCCCATCATCGGGGGTCAGCTCCCGCCCCTCCCCCC
>NW_007734781.1:76094-82569 GCF_000696425.1 Galeopterus variegatus
TGAAAGGGCGGGCCGGGCGCGGGCGGCGCGGCGGGGCCGATACCTGAGCTAAGAGCCGGCGCCCGCGCGAAGCCAGAATAACCGCCCGCCGCCATCTTGGCGCGTCCCCCGAGCACCGCCGGCCCGTGACGTCACGGACCCGCCCCCGAGCCGCAGTCCCTCCTCCTTCCCCAGTCAGATGCGGCCTCTCCCTTCAAGCCCCGCCCACGCCACAAGCTCCGCCCCGACTCGGAGACGGCGCCTTCTTTTCAATGACTCTGCATCCGGGGTCTCTGCCTCTCGCCCCGCCCTGCGTCGAGGCCCCGCCCCTTACTCGGCCCGTCTTCCCATTGACCACTCGACTGTGGGGGTCGCTGCACCCCAGGCCCGCCCTGAAGGCGGTTTTTGAGGCTCCCCTCTCGGGAGCTGGTTCTTCGGTCCTGTGGGATCACCTGCCGGTCCCCTTCTGCCTGCGGCCCCTCTTGGTAACTAGAGGGCGGCTTTACTTCTTGCCCTGGTTCGGTGGGTTTGGGAGCCCTGCTCACCACCTCCTGGCTGGTGGATGAGGTTTTGCTGACACAACCAAGGCCTGCTTGTCCCTTTGGCGTCCCCCTGGGTTCAGCCTTTACGTGGGGACATCTAAAGTCCCACGCAGCACCCCAAATTCAAACCCTTGGTACCTCTAAATGGATGTTTCGCAGCCATGGGCAATTTGCCCCCAGGGGACAATAGGCAATGTCTGGCAACATCTGTAGTTGTCACGACTGACGAGGAGGGTGCTGCTGGCATGGAGTATGTGGAGGCCGGGGACGCTGCTCAGCACGTGCAGGACAGCCAAACCACAGCGCGTGATCCAGCCCCAACGTCCATTTAATGAGCCACCTACTATGGGCCGGGCCTTTGGAGGATGCGGTACTGAGTAAAACTCACGTTATACCAGACCTCCAGGAACTTAGAATCAGACAGACAGACCCTAACCAAACTTTTCATTGCAATTATGGTGCTTTTAAAATTAATAACAGCTTCGTAGAGATATAGTTCATATACCGCACAATTGTAGAGATATAGTTCATATACCGCACAATTCACTCACTGAAAGCATGAAATTCAGTGGGTTTTAGTGGTTTTATATACGCAGGGTTGTATAACCATCACTACTATCAGATTCCAGAGCATCTTCATCACCCTACAAAGAAATCCCACATCCATTAGATGTCACTCCCCCATCCCCTACCCCAGCCCCTGGCAACCACGAACCCACTTTCTGTCTCGTGGACTGGCCCGTTCATATAAAGGGAATCATACACTGTGTGGCCTTTTGTGTCTGGCGTCTTTCACTGAGCGTGATGTGTTCAAGGTTCGCCCACGTGGTAGCGTGTGTCAGAGCCTCGATCCTTTTCATGGGTGAGTCATATTCCAGTGTGTCGATGCACCATATTTTATTTAATCGTTCATTGGCTGATGAGCATATGATATGTTTTTGGAAGTTTGGGAACCTATAAAGTGCCAAGAGTTTAAACCCACCAGACCCAAACCAGATCAGTGGTATCATGGAAGGTGTTTAAGCTGAGAGTTAAATAGGAGTTACAGAGGCTGGGGGCTTCTTGGCCCAGCCAGACATTGTGACTTGCAAGGCAGCCATGGGCCACATTTGTCACCTTGGAAGACACCAGATATTTTTCTTCAGTGGCAGGGGGGGTCCCTATTCAGCCATTCAGGTGACAGCTTAGGTACCAAAAGTCAAGTCCAGTTACATTACAACTGGACACTTACATTACAAGTCCGGTTATGGCAAGCCTGACCAGGGGGATCCTTAGCTGCAGGTGAGGCCAGGTAGGACCTAGGGGCAGGGCAGGCAAAGGGGACCCTAGCAGCAGGGGAGGCCATCGGGTCCCTTAGTGCCAGGCATGGCCAACACAGGCAGCAATAGGGTCAGGCCAAACAAGGGTCTCTATGTCAAGTTTTATGATTTATACTTGGTCAGAAAGTTAACTTTTACTTTAAAATATCAAATTTATTTATGAAAAGTTTATTTCTATAGTTACCCGTATTTGTGTAGTTTCCTCAGAATCTGTAGGCCCATCATTTTTTTTCACTCCCATATTTGTGAATTTTTATTTGAATCAAATTTATTTAATTAGGCGCCGGCCCCGTGGCATACTCGGGAGAGTGCAGCGCTTGGGAGCACAGCAGCGCTCCCGCCGTGGGTTCAGATCCTATATAGTGATGGCCGGTGCGCTCACTGGCTGAGCGCGGTGCAGGCGACACCAAGCCAAGGATTGTGATCCCCTTACTGGTCACAAAAAGGACAAAAAAAAAAAAGAAAGAAAAAAAATTTATTTAATTAAAATAGGGGCCAGCACGTGGCTCACTTGGGAGAGTGTGGTGCTGACAACACCAAGTCAAGGCTTAAGATCCCCTTACCGGTCATCTTTTTATTTATTTATTATTTATTTATTTATTTGTCCTTTTTGAGACCGCCCGCACGGCGCTCAGCCAGTGAGCGCTGTGAGTGCACCAGTCATCCCTATATAGGATCCGAACCCGCGGCGGGAGCGCTGCCACGCTTCCCAGCGCCGCACTCTCCCGAGTGCGCCACGGGCTCGGCCCATCATTTTTTTTTTTTTTTTTTTAAAGATGACCCGTAAGGGGATCTTTTTTTTTTTTTTTTTTGTCTTTTTTCGTGTCCGGCAATGGATCGCAACCCTCAGTGTCGCGCCCGTACCGGACCGGGACTGGCAACGGGATCGCATCCCTTGGTGTTGCTCCCGCGCCTTGCTCAGCCATTGAGCGGGAACCGGTCTGTATGTGGGATCCGAACCCTCGGCGGGAGCGCCGCCGCGCTCCCAAGCGGTGCACTGTAGCAGTGCGCCACCGGGCCGGCCCCGTAAGGGGATCTTAACCCTTGGCTTGGTGTTGTCAGCACCACACTCTCCTGAGTGAGCCACAGGCCGGCCCCGGGTCATCTTTTTTTAAAAAAATTTTTGTTAAGGGCCGGCCCGGTGGCGCACTGGATAGTGCGCCGCTTGGGAAGCGCGGCAGCGCTCCCGCCCGAGGGTTCGGATCCCACATATGGACCGGTTCCCGCTCACTGGCTGAGCGAGGTGCGGGAGCAACCCCGAGGGTTGTGATCCCGTTGCCAGTCCCCGGTCCGGTACGGGGGCGACACTGAGGGTTGCGATCCGTTGCCGGACACGGAAAAAGACAAAAGACAAAAAAAAAAAAAAAAAAATTTTTGTTAATTAAAACAAGCACTGACAGTGGGTGCATGTTTTTTGATGGATCTTTATTATTCAAATAACAAGCCTTCAGATTTATTAATCTATCAATTCTACCACTTTCTCTTCTCCTGATAATCTGATTTTTTTTTTTATGTTTAGCATATCCATTTGCCTGTGAATCTTTGGTATCTTATTATTTTCTTAATTTCTTATGATGAATAAATAGTTTTAGAATATTTTAATTTTTTTGTTTAATAATGACATATAACGGAATGAATTTGCTTTAGGGAAGAAATTTGACTTTATCTAATTCCTTTTAGCAATTTAACTATAATGGACCTTAGTATGATTTTCTCCTCTTTTCTTTTTTAATCCTAGTTGGGGTTTGCCAATCTACTTGGAGTTTCTTGAGTCTGTGTATTGACGTATTATACCCATTTTGGAAAACCCTCAGGCATTACAACTTCAGGGCCGGCTTCTGCCCCCTTCTCTCTCCCCTCTCTGTCCCCCTCTGAGTCCAATTACACACACGCAGTTGTAATGAGGCTCGTCCAGTTCTGCTTCTTCTGTCTTCCTCAGGGAAGGCCCATCAGAGACTCGGATGGAAAGTCTAGTGGGTCTCTAGTCAAGCATGAAAGACTGTGGCAAATCCACTCGTGACCTTTGGAGGTTTCAGCTTGCTGCTTTAGCACCCACGCCCTGCAGCTTTCAAATGTGGCAGAAATCTTGAGGAACCCATCAGCAGCCCTGTCCCTCTGGGGAAACATTATCTCCCAGGCACTTTATCTTGAGGGACCCATCAGCAGCCCTGTCCCTCTGGGGAAACCTTATCTCCCAGGCACTTTCAGACTCAGGCAGATTTTACTCTGACTTGTAGGAACCCTTTGCCCAGCTCCTCAATCCTCCATGTCCTTCTCAACAACACACAGACTGTCTCGTGGAAAACACCAGCCACATCGTGAGACAGGAGGTGCTCAGTTTCCCTGTGTCTGGGTGTCCAGACATGCCTCTGGGTTTCCAACCACTCCCCAAAGTCTCAGGCCCCTCCTCGAGGCCCTGCCCTACAGGAAAGCTACTGCTGCCAGCTAGACCTATTTTCAGCACCAACTAGGGGAACACAAGACCACAAGGGTCTGGCTTTTGCAAATCCAGTGGCTGGGCATGCTCAGTAAAGAGGGGTAATGTAACCCTGGGAGCTGAATGACCTTCCACTGCAGGTGCTACAGAGCAGGGAATATTCTCGAATATGTATGGTGTCTGTGATAGGATTTAACCCGTGAACATGCTGCAGGGAGAGACCAACTGAGCATGTGCAAGACTATGTTACACAACTGAAAACCACCACCTTAGTGAACGTTCATTAGATAGTGAAACTGTAAGAGCCAAATCCCAGCAGAAGGCGGGGTTGCTCTCTCCTGCAGACAGCCCACACTCTGCCTGCACCCCACTTACTCTCAGCAAGCAGCCGCTCGCTGCCTTGAGTCAGCCGCACTCTGTACTGGACTTTAAGTATGTAATCCTTGCTATCGTGTCACACTTGGTGTGGGCCCTGCTCAGTCTCTGGAGCTCGGCTGCACTCTCTGTGAAATCTGTCCCCTTTCTTCGTTATATTAAGCCCGTCCCATCCTCACTTTCTACTGTGACTCTGCTCTTGAATTCTTTCCTGTGGTGGAAGCAAGTCCTCATAAGAGGACAGGATGGCTTGAGGCAGATTATCAGGCCCCCCTAGACCCTTCCTCTGGCATCACAAGTATGGAGTAGGAAACCCCCTAGTGACCAGGCTTTTGTCAATGAAGCCACGTGCTCAGTGCTCTGCCTTGAGCCGCTAGGGGTCCTCCTCTCCCTGACGTGACTCCTCCCCTCAGTGTGATGTTTGTTTATATGGATATGCCCCATTTTGTTTGTTCATTCATCAGTTCATGGACACTTGGCTACTTCCACGTTTGGATTATCGTGAATAATGCTGCTATGACCATGTGTATTCAAGGTTTTGTGTGGATGCGTATTTTTATTTCTGTTGGCATATACCTAGGAGTGCAATTGCTGGATCACATGACAACTCTGCACTGAATCATTCGAGGAACTTTCAGGCTGTTTCCAAAGTGGCTCCACCATTGTACAGTTTTCCCAGCTGTGTGTGAGGGTTTTAATTTCTTTTTTTTTTTTTTGTCTTTTTTCGTGACCGGCAACGGATCGCAACCCTCAGTGTCGCGCCCGTACCGGACCGGGACCGGCAACGGGATCGCAACCCTCGGTTGTTGCGCCCGCACCTCGCTCAGCCAGTGAGCGGGAACCGGTCTGTATGTGGGATCCGAACCCTCGGCGGGAGCACCACCGTGCTCCCAAGCAGCGCACTCGCAACCCTCGGTTGTTGCGCCCGCACCTCGCTCAGCCAGTGAGCGGCCGGTCTGTATGTGGGATCCGAACCCTCGGAGGGAGCGCCGCTGTGCTCCCAAGCAGCACACTGTAGCAGTGCGCCACCGGGCCGGCCCGGGTTTTAATTTCTCTATGTTCTTACAACACTGTGTTTACGCATCGTTGTGACTATAGCCGTGCTAGTGCGTGCGAAGTGATATCTCATTGTGGATTTGACTTGCATTTCTCTGATGACTACTGGTGTCAAGCACCTTTTGATGTGCTTTTTAGGCATTTGTATATTTTCTTTAGAGAACTGTGTGTTCAGATTTTTTGCCAATTGTTAAAAATGAGACACATCTTTTCATGATCAAGTTGTGATAGTTTTATATTATATCCTGGATACAAGCTCCTTATAAGATGTATGACTTGGAAAAGTTTTCTCCAATTCTGTGGCTTTATTTTCACTTTCTTTCTTTCAGTTTTCTTTTCACTTTCTCGATGGCATTCTTTTTTTTTTTTTTTTTTTAAAGATGACCTGGTAAGGGGATCTCAACCCTTGGCTTGGTGTTGTCAGCACCATGCTCAGCCAGTGAGCAAACCGGCCATCCCTATATAGGATCCGAACCCGTGGCCTTGGTGTTATCAGCACCACACTCTACCAAGTGAGCCACGGGCCGGCCTGGATGGCATTCTTTTTCATTTTTTTTTTTTTTTAAAGATGACCGGTAAGGGGATCTTAACCCTTGACTTGGTGTTGTCAGCACCATGCTCAGCCAGTGAGCAAACCGGCCATCCCTATATAGGATCCGAACCCGTGGCCTTGGTGTTATCAGCACCGCACTCTCCCGAGTGAGCCACGGGCCGGCCCGGCATCTTTAATCAATTTGTTGATGTTCCGTTTATTGCCTTTTTTTTTC
>NW_007734781.1:83427-85786 GCF_000696425.1 Galeopterus variegatus
CGGTAAGGGGATCTTAACCCTTGACTTGGTGTTGTCAGCACCATGCTCAGCCAGTGACCGAACCGGCCATCCCTATGTGGGATCCGAACCCGGGGCCTTGGTGTTATCAGCACCGCACTCTCCCGAGTGAGCCACGGGCCGGCCCGGCATTCTTTTTCATTTTGATGATGTTCAGTTTATCCATTTTTTCTTTCATTGCTTGTGCTTTTGATGTCACGCCTAGGAAACTGTTGCCTAATCTAAGATCCTGAAGATTTACCTTATGTGTTCTTCTGAGAGTTTTATAGTTTTAGCCCCCCTTCCCCCCCCCCCCAGTATGGTCTTGAGGAGCCCAAGGGGAAAGGCTGATGGGACCCAGAGCCCATGCTGGGTGGAATGGGGTGCCGTGGGGTGTGAGAGAAGGAGCATCTGGCAAGCAGGAGTGACCTGGATGGGACCCAGCTGGGAGAGGACAGGTACACTCCTATGGTCAGTGAAGGGACCCACAAGGAAGGGGGCGAGTGGAGAAGCATCTGGAGGACTGGATGGGGGTCTTTGGAGGCGGTTTCTGGGATGAGAAAGTCTGGGGCAGCGCTGTGAGGAGTCTGAAAGGGGACTGTGAAGTGACACACTTTTCCCTGCTGTCCATTCCTCGCCCACCTCCTGAGCCCTGGGGCCTGAGGCCCCAGGTCAGGGGGGAACTGGCACAGGAGGGTCCAGGGTGGGGGCTGGAGAATGGCCTCTCTGCTCTGCCAGGTGCCTCAGATTCTGTGACGACCACCTTGAAGGGTCACACAGAAGCTGCATGGGCACCAAGTGAGGGCCCCGCCCCTTTCCCCAGGGGGCCCCTGCAGGAGTGGGCGGGGCCGGCATTCATTGTGACTCCACCCTTCCCTGGGTTCTGGCCACGCCCCCATTCCTTCCATCTTTCTCATCCACCAATGGGCTGTGAGCATTCAGGCCACGCCCACATCCCTGTTGCCTAGCACCGGCTGCTCCCAGCTGCTCTGGCTCAGTCACTGATCGGCATCTTAGCTGGAGGGAGTGACTGTCCAGTGCTTAGACGTGATGAGGCGGAGGTTCCCCTTTCCTTTTCCCTGCCCCGAAATGCCAGAGGATGTCCGACAGGAGAAGTTGGCCAGGGCCAAGAAGAAGGTATAACATGCTGGGTCGCAGCCCCGGAGCCAGCCCGAGGCCCCTCCTATGGTGGGACGGGGCAGGACTCCGTGTCACTTCTGAGGCACATGGGGCTTGCCCCTCTGTGCCTCTTGACTCCCCCCACCAAAGTCTTCTCAGCCAACCCTGCCCCCTCAGCTGCCCAGACCCTGCCCTTGTCAGCTGTCCCCGGGTGACTTTGGCCTGTAGGGTTACTTCCAGGGCTCCCCACCTGGACTCAGCCCTGGCCTCCTGCTGCCCCAAACCAGACCTTCCTGGGCTTCCTGGCTCCCCTGGGTTCCCGTCCCCAAGGACCTCGGTCCTGGCTCTGTGCTCCCCTTCCCCACAGTGTTGCAGTGACTCTGGCATTGGTAGGAAGGAGTGGAATGTAGTCACCTCACAATCCCATTCCAAACTGTCCCAATCCCCCTGGGAAGTGTCACAATCCCTCAGGAACTGTCATTACTGCCTGGGAGGTTTCTGGCTCCCTCGCCCCCTTAACTTAGACATTGCCTGCCTAGAAAGCCTGCACTTCACCAGTGAGCTCAATATGTTGACAATATCTCTGGGTGACCATTGGGAGAACGGGTTCGGTTTGGTTTTTTCCTGGGTTTCTACTCTCTAGAGACACTTAACAATTTATTTCTGAGTCCATATCTCACCTTAGAATTCCCCAGGACTGTGGGACCAGTGTGCCTTTCAGTCACTACTCTCTGGAGGGAGATGTGCTTATCTTCTGTGGGATAAATCCTGGGCAACTGAGCTTCACAGCTTGAATCTTGCCCAGATCATGTCAATCTGGGGTGCCACAGGACCCAGGGGGCCTCTTTCTGAAGCATCAGATTTGCTTGATTCTTTTGAGACACAAAAAAACCTCTTAATGTACTTAGGGGTGATATTCACCCGGATTTGTAAGATCATAATGGACTTCTCTGAAATGATGCTTGGGTTGTCCTCTTTTTGTGAGGTCCCCCGATCCCTAGGCATGTGCCCTCATGACTTCTGCCATTAGGGTACATTGACATAAACGTTTGAGAAGTACTGGGGTGCAGCTCTCAAAGCTCTGTGAGGGAGGCCCCGATGTCTGATTTATATTTGGCCCCCCGGCAGCTGCTGACTCATGACAAAGCGCCGGAAGACTGAAGTTCAATTCCATTATTGCCTTTTCCTTTTCTTTCTTTTTTTTTAAAAGATGACCGGTAAGGGGATCTTAACCCTTGACTTG
>NW_007734781.1:87239-87580 GCF_000696425.1 Galeopterus variegatus
GGGAGGGGAGGGACGATGGGGAAGTGAGACCTTGAGAAGTGGGCACAGAGGGGCTACAGGAAGAGGGCCTGGTCCAGGTTAGGAAGAAAGGACAGCAGAGGGCTTAGACATTGACGGGCAGAGCGTCTCCATGTGCGCTCTCATCTCTTCCAGCCCCCATCATCCATCACTGGGGAGGCCTTGAGGACTTCAACCTATGTTAAGGAACTGGAGGTAAGTGCCCTCCAGGCCAGCCCCCCAACCACGTCCCATGCTGGGGGCTGGGGGCCCCGCTGCCAATTGAGACAGCCGCCACCCCCACCCCTAATGATCGCTCTCTCTACCTCTCCCCCAACCCTCCT
>NW_007734782.1:0-851 GCF_000696425.1 Galeopterus variegatus
GGAAAGGCAGAAGGCTCAACATTCTAAGCAAGGAGGATTTCGGACAAGCTTTGAGTGATTCTATGGAATAGATGAGGAGATAGAGCGTGACTGAGACCGTTGCTCTCATGACATGAGTGTCACACTGGGGTATTGCTTTATCCCGAAGGAGCTCTGCTTTGAGACCGCTGCCCAGAAGAGCTGTCCTGGACTGGCCGGAAGCCAACTGCAACAAAGTGTCATATCAATTTTGTTTCACACTCAAAAGGCCACTGTGACCTTCAGATTAGAGTAACTAAGATGTCCATCGATCACTTTTATTCCCCAAATGGTGTCAGGCCTCCTAGCATGTGACTACAGCTGAAATATTTTCAGGGCCATGAGTTAAGTCCACAGATAATTGACAAGAAATGCAAATTAGGTACCAATTCATAGTGTTTAGAAAATTTCCATTTAAATTGCTAATCAAGCAGAATCCACTTGCAAATGTAGAAATCAANGAGCCTCTCGATAGTTACCCCTGGATCTGCAAATGAGTACAGATAAAATTGTGGCTAATAAAATGACATGGTTGCCCCAGCAGGCCTGGGATGATTCCACGGAGGTGGATTCCACGCTGGCCTGTAGAACCCAGGGGGGGTTTACTAACTGATGGTGCCTGGCAGGATGTTAGAGGCTTGAGCACAGGGGCCTGGGTCCTTGCTATAAAGTGGACATTGTGAGGAAGCCTAAAAAGCATTTCTTTCCTTGAAATAATGTCTTGGAAATACCCATGACACTCTTCTGGTTTCAGCCTCTGCCTCTCACAGGAACAGCAGAGGCACCATCAAGGTAGGGCCAGGCGGGGACCGAGCTCCTGCTGCAGCTGGGGG
>NW_007734782.1:1772-42001 GCF_000696425.1 Galeopterus variegatus
GCACTGAAATACATCTGAAAGAAACGGCATCTTGTATCCCCTCTAGGAAAATCAAAACATATACTGGTACATTCTCGATTCTGAGAAGCCCTGCAGGACAGAAACCACTTCCCTTGGTTGATTTAATGCAGCATTTGCAGGAAGTAGAAGATGAGGAAAGGCTCATTTTTGGTGGAACACCTTGGGATGTACAGGTCGGGAAGTGCTGCTCTACAGCCAGCTGAGGGTTTCTCCATTACTAATTTAATTGCTTACACTTTCAAGGGGAGACAACTCCCGCACCCACGAGTAGGGAAACAAATCACAGCTGCTCCTCTTTACGCTGACACCCGATTCCAAATAAGCGACTGCTGTGCAGGCTTCTCATCCGCTCTGTTTACGTCGAAATGAAACCCTCCTTCAGATTGAGAACCGGACCATCTGCGTTACAACCTCTAATAATTGCACTGAGTCAACAGCAAATGTCATATCTCCCCTACTCCACAGCCCACAGTGGCTCCCCATTGCCCAACAGGTGACCTCGTATTCCGCCTGTCCTGCCTTGTCTGCCTGCCCTCATTGGCCCCCGTCTGTCCCTTCTCCTAGCCCCTCACTGCGGGGTCCTCGTCCCTGCTCCTAGGGCATGCTCCTCTTTTCCACTTACCTGGAGCAGGGGTCAGCAGCCTTTTTCCTAACAGACCAGACAGTAAATATCTTAGGCTTTGAGCTCAACTCTGCAATGTAACGTGAAAGCGGTCAGTGACACAGTGTAAGTGCATGACTGGGGCCGCATGAGCGCTGCTGAGTTCCAGTACATCTGTTTACAGAAACAGGCAGTGGGCTGGAATCGGCCTGCAGGCTGCAGTTCACCAACCCTGATCTACAGGACTGTCCATCTGTAAGGGTGATTTCTAGTCTCATTCTGTGAATCGTTCATCTGTAACTTCAGCAAACATGTCCATTTTACTTCCTCACTGGTCACGAGGAAGGATCAGAGATTGACCAGGAAGCACCTCGTGTGTTCTAGGTTTTACATAGACTATTTCTTCAAATGCTCCCAACAATTTTTATTCCTGCTTTGCAGAAGGGCTCCCCAGGCCTGGCGTGACGTGCCTGTGGTCACACAGCTAGTGGAAGGCACTTAGGTCCAATCGAGGTCTGCGTGATTCCACGCCCAGGAGTCCACCACACCCACCCTCAGTTCACTGCACCATGTGGGGCGTCCTTCCAGTGTGTTCACAGACACCATCTTGTTTGAAACTTATCACACCCCAGGGACGTAGGGCCTGCCTTTGTCCCCATTTGCAGATGGATAAACTGAGGCTCTGAGACAATCAGTTATGTGCTTCAGGTCAGAGAGCTGGTTGCCATCAAGGCTGGGATTCAAACTCACATCTTCAGTCCTCAAAGTCTATTTTCCTATGTCGGGCTGTTTTCAGGTAATAACCAGTTCCTCGAGCACAGGCAGAAACTCTGGAATAAAGGGAGCAGAGATCTGATCGAGCCTGTCATAGCAGGACCTGTTTGGTATGTTTACTGCTTAGAAACGAAAGCCCGTGTTGTCCTTGTTTCCATGGAGTGGCTCTGCCCCCTGGCTAACACTCCCAAGGGAGGTCAGGCCTTCTCCAAGGCTCATCACTCAGGCTACTCACTGAGCCTTCCTTGGAAAAGATATAAAGTATGTGTGTGTGCATGTGTGTGTGTGCGTGTGCGTGTGTGTGTGCGTGTGTGTGTGTGCGTGCGTGTGCATGCGTGTGTGTGTATTTGTGTGCGTGTGTGTGTGCGTGTGTGTGTGTCCGTGCGTGTGCGTGCGTGCGTGTGTGTATTTGTGTGCGTGTGTGTGTGTGTGTGCGTGTGTGAGACAGAGAGAGAGAGATTGTGTGTGCCACCTCTGAACTAATAGAGGGAACAGGAAATAGAAAGCAAGGGGAGTCTGGGTGCCCTTGCTTTAGTCAGCTCTCACTGGGTCGTGCCATGTGACGATCAGCCCCTCACACTGCAGGACTTACAGCTACAGAGGGCCGGCTCTCAGGCAGCTGCATATTGGTCGGTGCCGTGCTTCGGCTCCACTCCACGTGTTTTCCCCATCCCAGGATTCCTGAGGAAGCAACCCCGTCTTGATTTCTTGGCAGAAGGAAAGGAACAAGAAGACTGTCAGAAAGCTTGGACATGTCATGATCAAAGCAAGTCACATGACCAAGCCCCACTCAATGGAGAGAGGTGCGGTTCTCTCACGGAAGATAAATACTAGGGAGAACAGCACAGGCTACCATGCTCCCCCCAGGAACGAGTCTCACATCAGAGCAGAACAGGAGAGTGCGCTTCCTCTAAGGAAGACAAAGTGACTTATCTGACTTCACTTACACAAGACGACGGGTCAACGATCAACTCCAGACATGTCAGGAGTGATGCATATACGTTGTCCGTTGTAAATTTAAGGCGACTTCCAAAATGCTCTTAAAACTGTTCACTTCCATTTATTACAACGTCCCCATCCTGTTCCATGTCACCAGAGCCTCTCCCTGGTCCCCTTCCTTGAGGTCAGCCCCTCCAACCCGTTTTCAACACTGCCACCGGAGTGAGCGTGCTGGACTATAATCCAGTCTTATCTTTCTCTGTGTAAAGCCCTTTCCTACCTGCTGTTGGACTAAAAAGTATAGCTAATAGTTTTTGCTCACTTACTGTATTTCAGACATGTTCCTGAGATCATTTATGTATTATCGCATCTTCACAAGATCATCATTAAATACTACTGTTAGTACTAATACTTAACAGACTTACTTCATACTTAATAGGAGCCAGAGATGCAGAAAGATTAAGTAACTTTCCCCTGTCCAGTCTGGGTTTTGAATCCCAAAAGAGTGACTCTGTGGTAGCCAGTCTCTAAGATGCTCCCGATAAGCCCTGCTCCTGGTATTCACACCATTGTGTGTTCCCCTTCCACATTGTGTTGGGGTTGGAGTGACCCATAGATTATGGCAGAGGTGATGGTTTGGGACTTCCGAGCCTAGCTCATAAATGACTTTGTGACTTCTGTCTTGGTCTTCTCTGGGATCACTCTCTCTGGGGAAGGCAGCTAGCTGCCATGTTGGGAGGATGCCCAAGCAGCTTCATGGAGAGGCCCCGTGATGAGGAACTAATGTCTCCTGCCAACGGCCAGCAGGGAGCTGAGGCCTGCCAAGCTTTGTGAGCAAACCATCTTGAATCACATCCTCAGGCCTTGAGATGACTGCAGCCCTGGCCAAACCCTTGGCTGAAACCTCATGAGAGACCCAGAGCCAGAACCATCCAGCTAAGCCACCCCCAAACTCTTGAGCCACAGAAACTGTGAAATAATTAAGTGTAAAGTCTGGGGGTAATTTGTTACACAGCAATAGAAAATTGATAACTCTGCAACCTTCACACTAAACTCAGCTCTCGAGAGCACCGGGCAGCATCCCATCGTATCCACTAAGATGCAGCATGGCAGCGGGAGAACTTCCTATGGAGAAAAATTAAGCTAGGAGAGGGAGAGAAGTACAGTAAGATGTCACAGTTTTAAATAGGAGGGTCAAGAAAAGACTCACAGAGAAGGCAGCATTTGACGAGAGACCTGGGGCTGCTGAGGAAGGGAGCCCACTGGCTGTCTGGGAGGAGAACTTTCCAAAACAGGGGAACAAGTGTGAAGGCCCTGAGGTGAGACCGTGCTGGGCAGGTGCACTGGCTGGAACAGTGAGTGCAGGGATGTGCATCGGGAGATGAATCTGAGAGCGAAGAGAGGGCCAGACCGAGCAGTGGCCTTACAGGTGACTTTCAGGATCTTGGCTTTTGGTCTGAGTGAGTAGAAAAGCCTTTGGAGGGTTTGATCTAAGGAGTGACACCACTGGACTCACGTTTGATGCCTTCTTTCATCCTAACAATAATTGTTGAACAGAATTAAATAATAGTAGCTAATATTAGCTCACTGATAGTTATGTGCCAGGCATTACACACATAGTACCTGATTTACCTGGATTAAAGGTGTTCATAGTAGATCCGCGAACATCCCCATTCTACAGGTGGAAAACTGAGTCTTGGGAAGATCAAGTAGCCCATCTGCAATCACACAGCCAGCAAGTGAGGGAGCTGGGCTCTGAACCCAGGCAGTCTGGACTTACTGATTCAGCAGCTATTGTTAATATGGCTAAAAGACAAACATGAACAAGTGTATGAAAAAATGCTCAATATCTCTAATCATCAGGGAAATGCAGATCAAAACCACCATGAGACATCGCCTCACCCCTGTGAAGATGACTATTATCAAAAAGACAAGAGAGAACAGTTCTTGGTGAGAGTAGGAAGGGAAGGAGATTCCTGCACACTGCTGGTGGGAATGTAAATTAGTACAGCCATTGTGGAAAACAGCTTGGAGGTTCCCCAAAAGATTAAAAATAGACTTGCCGTGTGATCCAGCAATTCCACTTCTGGGTATAAACCCAAAGGAAATGAATCAGCGTGTTGAAGAGATGTCTGCACTCTTGTGTTCATTGCAGCAGTATACACACTGGTCAAGACACAGAACCAGCCCAAGTGTCAGTCAATGGACACACGGGTAAAGAAAACGTGGTATACATCGGAATACTGCTCAGCCTTACAAAAGAAGGAAATTCTATTATTTGTGGCAGCACGAATGAACCTGGAAGACGCTGTAAGTGAAATAAGCCAGGCACAGACAAACACTGCATGGTCTTATGTACACATACACTTAGGCGTGTAATCTAAAGACCTTGAGTTCACAGAAGCAGAGAGTAGAATGGTGGTTGCCAGAGGCTGGGGGATGGGTGCGGGGAACGGGACAATGTTGGCCAAAAGGTACGAGGGTTCAGTTAACAGGAGGAATAAGTCGCAGTGATCTACTGCAGAGCGTGGTGACTGTAGTTAATAACAACGTAGATTCAAAACTTACTAAAAGAGTAGATTTTAAACATTCTCATCACCAAAAAATAAGTAGGTGACATGATGGAAATGTTAATTAGCTTGATTTAACCTTTCTACAATGGATGCATAAATCAAAACATCACATGGTACCCCATAAATATTTGCAATTATGACTTGTCAATTAAAAATTTAAAAAACCATCTTGTACAATGTAAATATATATAATTTTACTTGTCAATTTTAAAAATTAAAAAATAAAATAAATATTTAAAAAGGTCAAATATGGGGCTGATTATTACAAAAATTGAAGTTTTCTTCTTTAAAATAATACTTAGTCCGTCCAGACCTTCCCTGCCACATGCTCCCTGTCCCCTCCTTTGATTCTTGGTGACTCCGCCTGGGAGGAGCTGCAGGGCAGGCGGAGAGGACACCTGCTCTGGAGACCAGTGGCAAGTGGATAGTAAAACTTCCCTGACCTCAGTTTCCACACCCTTCAGGCTTTTTGTATGAATCGTGTAGCACGTGATAAATGCCAAATTAATATGAGTGGTTATGATTTTATTACAATCGGACGCTGTAAGTGAAATAAGCCAGGCACAGACAAACACTGCATGGTGTTATGTACACATACACTTAGGTGTGTAATCTAAAGACCTTGAGTTCATAGAAGCAGAGAGTAGAATGGTGGTTGCCAGAGGCTGGGGGATGGGTGCGGGGAACGGGACAATGTTGGCCAAAAGGTACGAGGGTTCAGTTAACAGGAGGAATAAGTCGCAGTGATCTACTGCAGAGCGTGGTGACTGTAGTTAATAACAACGTAGATTCAAAAATTACTAAAAGAGTAGATTTTAAACATTCTCATCACCAAAAAATAAGTAGGTGACATGATGGAAATGTTAATTAGCTTGATTTAACCTTTCTACAATGGATGCGTAAATCAAAACATCACATGGTACCCCATAAATATTTGCAATTATGACTTGTCAATTAAAAATTTAAAAAACCATCTTGTACAATGTAAATATATATAATTTTACTTGTCAATTTTAAAAATTAAAAAATAAAATAAATATTTAAAAAGGTCAAATATGGGGCTGATTATTACAAAAATTGAAGTTTTCTTCTTTAAAATAATACTTAGTCCGTCCAGACCTTCCCTGCCACATGCTCCCTGTCCCCTCCTTTGATTCTTGGTGACTCCGCCTGGGAGGAGCTGCAGGGCAGGCGGAGAGGACACCTGCTCTGGAGACCAGTGGCAAGTGGATAGTAAAACTTCCCTGACCTCAGTTTCCACACCCTTCAGGCTTTTTGTATGAATCGTGTAGCACGTGATAAATGCCAAATTAATATGAGTGGTTATGATTTTATTACAATCATTATTTCAGGGGAAATCTAAAATCCAAACCTACTCTTATCGCCTTTTAGATGATTTATTCCAGTATTCCCTAGGGCAAAATATATTTTAAGTGTTTCTGAATAGCTGCAAAAAAAAAAGGAACTAGGTTTTGTTTCTGTTCTAATAACATCTCAAACATCATTGATTTTTGCCCAGCCATGTGACTGCTCTAATCAACGGTGAACACAAAGCAGCTCTTTATAAAGACAGATTCTCTCTGTCAAAACCATTAGCATTTAATGTACTCATTCCTCAGTGGCCAGAGATGTGATAATGGAGATTTTTAAAATGGTTTTGTCACCAAGTGTACCGATGACGTTGGTCTTGCCACAGAATCTCACCATCTAATGGGGTTCTCCCTGGCTCTGCTGATGCAGCTCTTTTTTTCAATAGACCGACTTAGTCACACGTGAGCGTCAGTGGGGCACACAATCCATCAGGGCCTGATCCTGCTTCCTGGAAACACCCCCACAGTGGTGCTGGGGTCTGCCAGGCTCCGTGCATCATTATTTTCAAATCAATCAGTGGTTTCCCAGATCATTATATGGAGCTTTCTAGTGGCGATGATGTTCCTGCTGCAAAGATATTGCACTTGCAAACATTCAAGGTTTCCCAGGCATGCACCGTGGAAGATGGGGGTCGGGGACTACCTACGGACTCGATCGTATCATAAGGTTTTGCAGACAGTTTCCTAGAGAGAAAGGAGGAAGTCTCTTTGTCACCTCTTGGAGAAAAATCTCTCCGAGAAGACTAACTCAAGTAGGACATTTGAGGGTCAATCTTTTAAAATAAAACAAGATCCCGGGGGTCCTCGTCGCGCATTCCCGAACATTTCAGCACCTCCTCAATATTTCCACCTGTGTGAATGAATCCAGGCTGGAGGGCCAGGCAGGTGCCTCCCCAGTCAAGGTCTTTTTATTCTTCTTGGCATCGTGCACTTTTCACAGAGCTCCGTGGAGGTGATGCCCCGGGTGCAATGTCTAATATGAAAGAATAATGAAAATAAGGGGGCTCAGGCCCCAAAGGTGAGGATGGAAGTTGTGGGTGGGTGGGGGTCGTCAGAGGAGAAACCGGGTTCACAGGCCGTGAATGTTGGATCACGCATCCTCTACAAAGCCAAGTGAAGGAGAAAACGGTAGGTGGCAACAAGGTCAGTTGAAAGGGATTGAAAAGTAGGGCCAGGCAGGTCTGAAACAAAGTGGCCACACCCGTATGAGGAGGTGTTACCTGCGAGTGTGGCCTGGAGCCGCTGACAAAGTCCGCGTGGCCCTGCAAAGGCCTCTCCCAGGCAGTTTCTACCCGCCTGTCTCCCCACCTCATCTCCCCCCCAGGGTCGTCCGCAGCACACCTTTGTGCCTTCTAGGCTGTTCCGTACCTCCTCGTCTCTACTTTCTCAGCAGTCCTCAGGCACGTACAACAATCTTATTCAACAGGTACTTTCTGAGCACTTACTATGTGCCACGGAGTGTTCTAGATGCTGGAGATCCAGTGGTGAGCAGAGGCTCTGCACTGTGGAATTTCTGTTCCGGTGAGGGAGACAGATGATAAACAGAGACTGCAGAAAAGCTTCTCCTGTCACCTTGTACTAAGTACTGCCGATGAGATGACCAGGGCAAGCCCTAGAGACCGAGGAGAATGGACTTGGATAAGGCGGGAGGAGCCGGTCATGCAGAGTCAGCAAGGGGTGTCCCGGCACAGCCGAGCAGCCGAGGAAGGGCCTGCAGGGTCCAGGGAACGACACGCAGCAGGTCAGAGATGCCCTGCATGCCGTGGGCAAGCAGGAGGGGGTGGCAGGGGTCGCAGGGCATGGTAGGCCAGGGTGAGGAGCTCATTTGAGACATAAGGAAAATCCCTTTCCTCTGGCTGCTCATCCTCACCTTTCTGGATGGTGCTAAGTCATTCTTCAAAACTCCCTTGAGGCAGGGCCCCTCTGCTAAGCAGTGACCAGTGTGGTACACTTGACGTGCTCACTGTGCGTCGGGCGCACTCCTGTGGCCCACCGAGCCCTGGCAGGTGGGCTGCTGGAGATCAAAGTTAATGCCTTCTCGACGGCCACGTGCAGTGTCCCGCGTGGTGTGTGGCAACCCAGCACATTCACACCCTTGTGGAACAGTGATCTCCACCCCTCCTGACTGTTCAGTAGAATCTGGGTCTCTAGATACGGTTTTGGGGGCCTGGGATGCTGACTCGGTAGCCAAAATAATGGAAGGCTATTCCTCAAGGATTCCTTATGTGGATGTGGGATCTCCACGTCAAGTCCTCCAGCATCAGACAGTGCAGGGCTGTCATCGGGCGAGGAGCCTGTCCCCTGGTGGTGAAGAGAGGAAAGCATGGTGAGAACCCGAGCTGGCTTAAGTCACACTCATTGTCCCTGGCGGTCATTGTCCCTGCGGGTCAGTACAGCTGTGTGCACTCGCTGACTGTAAACTCGTGTTGGCACGTTGCTGAGCAAAAACCTATTTGAGACTATAAATGAGCGTGTAGCGCACGGTATTTTAAAGCTAAACTGGTTGATTTTGAATTAAGTAGTGTCCTGCTGTCAGTACTCATGCTCCACACTGTCCCACGCACACAGAAGAGCTGTGCGGCGATTATGACGAGGGCCAGAAACCGCACCGTTCACTCGTCTAAGTAGATCCGGACTCGCTGACACGGACGGGTCCTCAGTTTACCCTTAGGTCAGAAGACTGGTCCTAGAATAACTTTCTCTCATCCTCTCTAATCAAGTATCTGAGTATTTGCATGTGAATGAAAACATGCTGCCGGGTGATGACCAAGCACATTTTTCAGTCATAATATTTAAGCACTTTTTTTGTCTGTATTTTCTGACTTCTCTACGGGGTTTTTCTGCATCTATCAACCAATTTTCTTCAGTGAAACACTGATGTAGACTCTAGCAAATTCCCAAATATGGCAGGTGCTTGAAAAAGCTTAATTTTTTTAACCAGGAGAGGAGGTAACTTCACATTTTTCACTCAGTTTTCAAAAGCTCTTTCCCGTTCCCCTCCCTCCTCACATGAGTCTTTACAACTTTTGTAAAACCTCGAGGACACATAGTTGTTGACTCGTACGAGACCAGGCGGTCACACCTTGTAAAATCCACCTGTATCATGTTCAGACAGTTTTTTTTTTTTTTCCTTTTTTTTTGTCTTTTTTCATGTCTGGCAACGGATCACAACCCTCAGTGTCGCGCCCGTACCGGACCGGGACCGGCAACGGGATCGCAACCCTTGGTGTTGCGCCCGCACTCGCTCAGCCAGTGAGTGGGAACCGGTCTGTATGTGGGATCCGAACCCTCGGCGGGAGCGCCGCCACGCTTCCCAAGCGGCGCACTGTAGCAGTGCGCCACCGGGCCGGCCCCAGACAGTTTTTTTTTAAATTGTTAGCATTGCCACCAAGACGAGAGGACGGTTTCTTTTTCCCTTCACATCTGTTCTTGTTAAATAAGCCAGATGCGAGAAGTAAGGAGGAAAGGGAGTTACAGTGAGTCTGTGGTGTCATGTCACTTCACTACAGGCTGTGAAAGTAACCCTCGTTATTAGTCACCTTGTATCCTGCATGCGTGCGTGTTTGTGTGTGTGTGCGTGGGTGCGTGTGTGCGTGTGCATGTGTGCGTGCGTGTGTGTGCGTGCATGTGCACATGTGAGTGTATGTGTGTGCGCGCGCACATGTGTGCACGTGCACGCGTGTGCGTGTGTGTGCATGCATGCATGTGCGTGTATGTGTGCATGCGCACGTCTGTGCGTGTGCGTTCACGTGTGTGTGCGTGCATGCGTGTGCGTGTATGTGCGCATGTGCCCGCGCGTGTGCGTGTGCGTGCGTGCATGCGCGTGTGCATGCGTGTGCGTGTGTGCGTGCGTGCACGTGTGTGTGTGCGTGTGTGTGTGCATGCGTGCATGTGCGTGTATGTGTGCGTGCGCGTGTGTGCATGTGCGTGCGTGCGTGTGTGCGTGTGTGAGTGAGACAGACAGGGAGAAAGAAACTGTACGTGTGTGGGGGGGTGCAGTTTACACTGACTGTACACGGTGCTTTTAAATAAATTTCCTCGCCATTTAATAACATCTGCCTTCTCGATCCTTCCCCCTCCTCGCGTCGTCCTCATTCTACCTAATTGCCCTGCTTGCCTGTGTGTATTTCCTAATATCGAAGGTTATATTTTAAGAGCCCTTCACGAATCCTCTCTGAGAGTCTTTCCTGAGCAGTTTAAGGAGCTCACAACCCACCCAATGTGTTCACAGGGAAGGTTTGCAGATTAGAAAAAGTGAACAGCACTGTTGCTGGGAATTTCCTTTTCCTCCCTATTGTCGTAGCTGGTGAGGAACAAGAGACAGGCACTTCACAAAGCCCCATCTGCCTGTCTCTCTGTGCATACAGCAGGAGGTGCCTGTGTGCACACAGTGAGCTTTCAGCCTCAGCTCACCAGAGCCCCGTCCTCCTCGCTTCCTCGAGGGCAGACCCAGCAGTGCCCGGAGGAGGCCGTGCGTGGTGCATCCGGGATGGCTCGTTCCTACCTTCGTTTGTTCATTCTGCAAACCTTTACTGAGCCCGTCCTACGTGCCAGACACTCTTCTGGACAACAGAGGGACACTGGTGAAGAAGACAACCTTCCTGCCCTCGAGGAGCTTATGCTCTGGGGGGGTGAGACCAGCAAGGGAGGGCTGATGAATGGCCTGGGCAGTGTCTGACAAGGAGAGTGGCACGGGGGACCCTCACTAGTCTTGGGGGATCCGGCTTTCCTGGTGGTGTCATTTAAATCAGGACCTGGGGAGGGTAAGTGTCATCCAGGGAGAGGCTGGAGGGGGCAGCGGGGGTCGGTTCTGGGAGGGAGACAGCAAGCACAGAGCTGAGGGTCTGCCTTGCTCACCCCACCCCGTTGCCTGGCCAAGACCCCCTTGCTTTATGAGAGTAAAGCCGGAATTGAGAAAAACCACGTGCAAGTGAGCGCTCACCAGGGAAGGGTGGGCGATGCTGAGTTAGCTGTGTCCAGAGGAAGGGACTCGGGACGGGCTTGTGCCACCATGAGAATGACATGAAAAGAAGGAAATGACCTCACTGGCAAAGGGTCGCCTGAGGTGTAGCTTCTGTGTCATCTCAGGGCTGCTGGGCTGTGCATCTACTGTGGACTCGAGTACAGTCTGGGTTGGTTACAAAAGAAGTCGAGTGGTTTCACATCCATGTTGTGTCATCTGTTCTGATCATTAGCATTATGGGCTGGAAAGACAGTGGACTGGAGAGAGGTGGAAGCCTTTCCTGGGGAGAGCTGGCCTGGGTTCCCGGTAATCCACGCAGCTGGCTTCTCTGCCTGTCCCCTCTTCACTCCAGCGTGGAGACTGAGACGATGGGTCATTGTGTCCCTACCACTGATAAATGAGATAGTTTTTTGTGTGTTTTGCGAATAAAAGCACCCTAATGGATTTGTTTGAGGTCCGTCCACCCTCTGCCAGGGATGCTATCAAAGGAATCGTTTTATTACGAGGTGGGTGGGCTGGGTTCCAACTTCAAGATTCTGCTATTTCCTTAGTATGAGTCAAAGTAATATAGGGTTTTTTTTTTTTTTTTTTTTTAAACGCAGGTGTGGAACATCTTTAAAGACACAGTCTTAGCTATTTTATCCTCACAAACATCACCGAGACAAACAGTTGTAGAGCATTCTAACGTAATATGCTACAATCTAGTAATACTGACAGGAATGTCATCACGGTCTTGGAAAACATAAAGTAGAAACACAATTGCTCAGCGCACCAGAGAAAGCAGCATTTTTGGTCTAATTTAAACCACAGCTTCAGAGGGCAAGTTCAAGTTAACATCTTAGAATTTTAAATGGTAGTATAAAGAAATTCTTCACACATCCTTGGGTTTAAAATGCAGCACATGAAGCAGACAAACTCTAATTTATATTCAACTGTTAGATATTTAAACACATGACATAAATTATGGCTATTTTTAAAAGGATTATGAAGATGAACTAAATCTCTTGAGATTGTAAGAAATCCATATTGGGAGGCAAGTAGAATATACTTGTAAAGATAAGTATAATTAGTGTGGAAAGGGCAATGAAAAATTAATAGACGTTTAAGGTCAAAGATACGTGCAGAAGTGTAAGATCCTCCAAATCCTTTCTTGGAAGACTCTGTCCTAACAAATTCCTTGATCTTGACCTTTTCCAAAGTGTTTTCACGTTCTTCAGGACATTCTCCAAGAGCGGAGGGTACGACCTGCACCCGTGGCTGGGACGCGAGAACAGAGGACCCCACATCACGACGGTGACCCCAGCCCTGAGCCCGTCTCTGCTGTCGTCGTGCAGGTGATCGATTGCGCCACTAGAGGGTGCACGGGGCACACACATAATCACAGTGACACCGGAATTAGGGCTGGAAGGAGGGTGTGAGAGAAAGAAGAGGTTCTGTTCCAAACACCTGTCTTCCCACCCTGACACCACTTCATAAGCCTAACAATAAAGGCTAATTACGTCGAGAACCAAATGTCTCTTCTTTCAAATACAAAAGAAAAAACTTTTTATATCTATAAATATTATGTACAAATGCTCCTCCAATGGGTTTATGTCCCAATAAACCCATTGTAAGTCAAAAATGCATTTAATACCCTAACAAACCCATTTAAAGTTGAAAATCATAAGTCAAATCATAATAAGTCCAAACGTTCCTCTACTTATGAGGGGGTTATGTCCAGATAAACGGACGTCTATATTGATTAAAGAATCAAAAAAAAAAAAAGACTATGAAGAGTCTTCAAAGGACCGTTGCCGTAGGTATTTCAACTGAACAGGAGCCTCACATAACTCCTGTGGGGTAGAACAATCCTCACGTATATTGTGTAACTTGTTAAATACGTAACCACCATTCATTTTCTTTGACAGACTCTGTTATGGGAGATTGAAATCAAGCTCAAAACTCATTTCTCATTATGATCCAAGTTTTCTTCCTTTATTTCTTTTCTGCATCTCTTATGACAGTTTTGAATTTCCTAAATCAGATGGTTCAGAACATTTTTGTTTTCAAGAGTTCATCAGAATACCTTTCTATCTCATAAAATAAAATAAAAATAAAAACAAATTAGACTTAAATCATATTTTCAAAAAATGTAGCCATTTTCTGTTTGTAAGAGGCACACAGTGCAAAAGACGGTGAGAGATTGAAACTGAGAGGCTGGGCAGGTGTGTCAGGTAAGAAAACCAGCAGCAAAGAAGAGAGAGGAAAACGGGTGTTAGGCGACGCAGGTGCTGCAGTTCAAATGAGTCCCCTCAAAATCCAGGTGTCGCCAACGTGATCGCAGTAAGAGGGGGTGCACTTAGGAGGTGAGTAGGCCATGGGGGCCCCTCCCTCAAGAATGGGGCTACTGTCCTCATAGAAGGGCCTCCCCACAACAGTCCACCTGCCACCTCCCACCAGGTGACAACTCAGCGTCCCTCCCCCGAGAAGGATGCGGCCCTCACCAGACCCCCAAACCCGCCGATGTCTTTATCTTTCACTTCCCAGCCTAGGAAGTGTGAGAGGCCTGGTCGTGAGCTCAGCTGGTTGGAGCACGGAGTTTTAGCACCAAGATTGAGGGTTTGGATCCCTGTACTGGCCAGCTGCAAAAAAAAAAAAAAAAACCTGTGGGAAAATAAATTTCTCTTCTTTTTGAATTCCCCAGTCTGTGGCATTCTGTCACGGCGCACAAAATGGGCTTCTAAGACAGAAATACTAGTGGTGCTTGATTTTGGGTGTCAGCTTGACTGGATTAAGGGACGCGCAGGGAGCTGGTGGGGCACTGTTTACTCTCCGTGCTTTAGAACGCACTGAGCCCGTCCCACTTCGGCTGAAAGGGAAACCCAGGTGGCTTTGCTTGTCACTGGAACAACTGGGCTGCGCAGGTGTGTCTGTGACAGTGTTTCCGGAGGAGACCGGCATGTGAGCTGGTGGCCTGAGTGGGGAAGACCTGCCTTCAGTGTGGGTGGGCACCGTCCATCAGCTGCGGGCAGGGACGGAACGAAGGAGTGAAGGAAGGGTAACTTAGTCTCTCTTCCAGATCCGGGACACCCGTCTCCTCCTGCCCTTGGACATCAGAACTGCACATTCTCTTTGGACTCTGGGAATCACACCGATGACCCCCCAGAGTCATGGGCCTTCGGCTTTGGATTGAGAGTGCCCCCATCGGCTTCCTCGGGCATAAGGCCGTGGGATTTGGACTGAGCCAGGCTGCTGGCTTCCGTGGGTCTCCAGCTTGCAGATGGCCTGTTGTGGGACTTCTCAGCCTCCATAGCGAGTGAGCAAATTCCCCTAATAAATCCCTTCTCCTGTCTTTCTCTGTATGTCTCCTATCAGTTCTGTCTCTCTGGACAAGGCTGGCTAGAGCAGTAGGTTTCTCTACACTTGTATACTTGTAGATCTCTGTTCTCACGGTTTTAAATACTGTGAACAGGCCAGTGACTCACAGTCCAGACCTGTGCATCCAACAGCCTTCTTGACCTAACACAGCGGCCTGGCTGTCGCATGAAACCTCAGACTCCACCTGTGCGAAATCGCACGCTCGATGGTGTTCCTCAGACCTCTCTTCCCCCGGTCCCTCCCGTTTGTGCATTCAACCCACACACGTGCCCGTGCACAGACACACACACACACACACACGTACACAGAGTTTATTTTTTTTCCAGACAGAGAGTAAGAACCAACTACGTGATATTCATACAGTTTACATTTCTGTGGGGAAGATGGAGGATGAAAGTGTAAACGAATTAACCAGGTGATTAATCTCAGAGAGTGATAAACAAGAGTGTGGAGAAGCCCAGGACCAGACTGCAATCAACATGTGCTTCTCTTTTCCGATTCTCTAACGATGCTCTTAGGACGGATTTCCTCAGTGGCGCTGGTGTGCTGAGGGGTGTTTGGATGAGGTCGTCTGGGAAAGCCTGTCTGAGGAAGTGACATTTGGGCTGCTGATGGGGGAGCTGGTCTCTCAGAGAGGTCAGGGATGAGCTTGCAGAGCAGAGGGAACCAAGTGGGAGTGAGCTGGGCCCAGACACGGAGCAGGCGAGAGGGCGGCTGGAGGTGAGGTCAGAGGCTGCGCAAGGCCAGGTCTCCATGGCTTGAAACCTACATGTATCAGTCAGGACAGTCCAAGTTAGGTGGCAGTAACTGACAGTCCCCAAACTCCAGATTTAAAACAGAAAGGTTATTTTCCTGCTCGCTCCTTAAGTTCGTTGAGGGTTGAATGGGGGCTCTGTGTTGCTGTCCTCGCCCTGGGGTCCATGCTGATGGGAGGCCTCTTGCTTTGCAGAGACCAGGGGCAGCAAGGCGAAACATGCCTTGTATACTAGCCCATTTCTGTTGTTTGTAACAGAATACCTGAAACTGGGTAATTTGTAAAGAAATAAAATTTATTTCTTACAGTTTGGAGGCTGGAAAGTCTGAGGACCAGGGGATACCTCTGGTGGGGGCCTCATTCTGGTGGGAACTCTCTACAGGGTCCCATGGTAACCAGGGTGCTGCATGGCAAGAAAGGCTGAGCAAGAGCCAGCGAGCCTTCTCAATCGCCCTCCTTATGAAGCCATCAGGGCCACGCCCATTACTCCACGAGCGATCAACCCACTCACCAGGGCACGGTCCTCACAGTCTAATCACCACTTAACAGACCCACCTTTCAAATACCGTAATTGGATTTCCCACCCTCTTAACAGTGTTGCAATGGGGATCAAGTACACGAACTTTTCGGGGACACATTTGACACATAGCACATCGTCTCTGAAATCTTCCCCCTTGAGGTGACACACATCACCTCCACTGCATTGCATTGACCCCGCGTCCTGTGGCTGAGCCTGCCTGCCAGGGTCAGGGAAGTGTGACACTTCCATGTGCTTAGGAGGAGCGAGAGCGAGACTGCGTGTGAACAGTGGTATGACGACCACACAAAGGCAAAGATTTGACGTTCACTCTAAATGCAGTAGGGAAATGTTGTATAGTCGGCTTGTGATTGACACAATATAATTTAAGTTTGTAAAAGAGCCCTCTGCATGAGTGGCAGAGGGGAGGGTGTGAGTAGAGGGGAGCCGGGAGCCCAGCGGGGCTGCTGCAGAGGTCCGGGCAGGGAATGCTGGTGCTGTGGCCTGCGGTGATGACCAAGAAGGTCAGAGAGGGGAGTGATGACCCATCCAGAAGCCAGAGCCTGGAGCCACCCTTGACAGCCCCTCGCCACCTCCGCCATCTGCCCACTAACAAGCCAGACTGGCCCCATCTCCAGAGCAGAGCTCAAGTCTGTCCAGTTTCATTGTGACCACCACAGCTTCAACTCCTCTCTCCTGGCTTCTTGCCGAGGCCTCTGGAGTGGCCTCCCAGGGGGCACCAGAGTCATCTCAGGATAGATGTGGGATCCTGCGGCTCCCTCCTGCTCAGAACCCCTCATTGGATTCCCTTTGTCCCCTGGGATAAAATCCCAAATCTTCAACTTGGAGTCTTCTCCCAGACTCACTATGCAGTGCCCACCCCAACCCTAACGTTCAGCCTCCTGAACCCTTCTAAGTGCCCTCGATGTGCCCAGCGGGTCCCCTCGCTGGCTCTTTCTCTGACTGCACAGCCTCCGTCACTCCCTCCCCTCCCTCCCCTCCCTGCTGCTGCAAACGCACACGCACTCACATGCACACACTCGCACACACTCACACACTCGTGCACTCTCACACACGCACACACACTCTCGCATACTCGCACACACTCGCACACTCGCACACACTCACATGCACACACACATATTCACGTGCACACAACCACACACTCGCAAACACTCTCGCACACTCGCACACGCTCACATGCAGACTCACATACTCTCGCACACTCGCATATACACCCAGACACACTCATACCCGTGCACACACTCGCACACGCTCACACACTTGCACACTCGCACACACTCACACATGCACACACAAACTCATGCATTCTCACACAAACACACTCACACACTTGCACACACTCACATGCACACACTCACGCACACCTGCACACACTCATACACTGACACATGCTCATCCTCGCACACACACTCACACACACCCGCACACACTCACACTTGTACACACTCACACTTGTACACACACACACTCGTGCACCCTCGCACACACGCACACACTTGCACACTCGCACACACATGCACACACTCCCCGTTGCACACTCGCATGCACACACTCACGCACTCACACTCACACATACACCAACACATACTCATCCTTGCACACACACTCACATACACACCCGCACACACTTGTACACACACTTGCACACACACTCACGCACACACCCACACACTCGTGCACTCTCGCACACACACACACTCGCACACAGTCACATAACCACACTCGTGCACTCTCGCACACAACCCTCGCACACTTGCACACGCACGCACACACACACTCACACTCGCACACTCGTGCACACACATACGCACACACGCACACGCTTGCAACACACTCACACACCCACAGATACACCAAGAAACACTCTCGTGCACACTTGCACACTCGCACACACTCACACACTTGCACACACTCACGTGCACACTCACGTGCACACACTCGCACACCTGCAACACACCGAGACAGATACTCACACACACACTCATACACTCGCACACACACTCACACACTCACACATACACAAGACACATACTCACACACGCACACTCACACACGCACACTCTCACATACACACGCACACACTCACACTCACGCACACACTTGCGCTTGCACACTCACACTCACGCACACACTTGCACACCTGCCTACCTCCTGTGCTTCTTATCCTGGATTCAATTTCATTGTTTTAGAGGAGTTTCTCTGACCATCTTTCCCAGCAATTTGAACTCCATGCTTTCATAGCATCCTAGACTTTTCCTTCACAGCACTCTAGTTGATAACTCTGTGTGTATGTGAGTGTGTGTGTGCACATGTGTGCTTGTGTGTAATTTATTTATTACTGTGTGTAGTTTGTAACCATGTGTATACAGTGCATAACCCCGTGTGTGTGTGTGTGTGTGTGTGTGTGTGTGCACCTGTGCATCTGCGAATGGTGTAACATCTGCAGGCATGTCAGCTCCAGGAGAGCAGGGGGCCTGCAGTTTGCTCACTGTGGAATCACCAGTGCTGAGCAAGGTGCCAGGTGCACAGTGGGCAGTTGATGTTTCTAGAATAAATAAGTGGAATAAACATCCACAACAATGACAACTATCCAAATTATATTTCTAAACAAACTATACAGAATATACTTAACAGGTGACATAACTACAACTTTATATAAAACAAATTATAACTAAGTAAACGAGATCTTGACATTACCTTCTGACATCCCCTGCCCATCCTCTAAAAAACAGGAAACAATTTATTTGCTGTTAAAAATCCTTACCAACCAATTCCAGTCCTGCTTGCCACATTTACTTTGTGTCCTAGCTACAGACAAACGAGAAATGGCAAAGCGACTCGGATCAGACCCATGAGTGGCCAGCTCTGGGGAGAAATTCTGGCTGCCCATAGCAGTGACGAATCACAGGAGCAGGAGGAAGGTGGCCCTGATCACCAGGTCTCCAGCGGCCAATGCCAGGTAGGATGCGCCTTAGCCATGTGGCCCTGTGGGATCCTGTGTCTGACCCCAGGGCACCTCCCTGTCCTCAGGTTCACACACAGAGAAGAGAGGGTGGCCTGCGGGAGGGTTGAGAGCCATTCTGGGTGTGTGCACTGTCACATTTATTAATAGAGTCGCTGTGAAACGGTTTGGACTGGAAAAAGAACAGCGAAGTGACTCAGTTGCAAAATTCTTGCATCAGCCGATGCTGAGCCAGCCTCGGCAGTAATGGAAGTGGCTGGAAATGTCCTGAACTGGTCACAGGGCCCAGTCAAAATATACACACTGTCGGTGCGAGTGGAGCCCAGCCTGGCTGCAGCCAGGGAGCTGGACACAGAAACTGAAGGGCTGAGTCCACGCAAAGGCGAGCTCTGCCCGCAGAGACAGCGGGCCTGGTAGCCGGGACTCACGATGGATTCCTGCCCACAGGCTCAGGCAGCCCTTCTGAGGTTTCTGGACCCCACCTCACTTGGCTAAGACTTTCTCCGTCTCAACACAGATCTCCCAAGGGGCTTTTCAAGAGCAAGTGGGAATTCTCTGGAGCATGTTCAGCCCTTGTATGAAGACTTCTGGAGGCATTCAAGCCAGGCTGAATGTTTCATACCAAGGAAAAATCTATCTGCTGGAATGAATTCTATTCTTAGGACACCAAGAATGCCCAAACTTCCCTTTTTAAAGAAAACTGTCCTAATATACGAGGGTGACTGAAGGCCTGACTTTTCCAGGCTGGGCAGCTCCCAGAGCCTTCAGACATTAGTTGTAGGGTACAGTCCCCCGACCTAGAGTACAGTTTTCAGCAGAGGCAGCAGAGGTCCTGGGAGTGCACATTGGCATCAGAGGGTCTCAACTTGAACCTGAGCACATCCAGCTGTGCCGCCTTGAGCCAATCACCTTCTAAAAGTTTCCCACCTTTAAAATTAGAATAAGTGTTCTTACCTCATAGGGTTATTTTGAAGATTAAATAGGTCATGACTATAAATGGTCAGGGTAGCACTTTGTAAACACCCATCTGTGTTTGTAAAGAAAGGACATCGTGTAGATTGCACGGCGTGCTTAGAGCATATCGATGTAAGGTCATTGCATCATGCCATGTGCTGGTACTGCGGCAGCCACACTCCGGCAGCCACCCTCCCGGGCTTGGTAAAACCCTCTGTCCCTCACAGGCGCTGTGGTTAACTCAATCTCTGGCAATAAGTGGAGCTCGCACGTGTCTTGGCCCTGAGTGGCAGCTGTCCCCTTTTCCCCATTAAACTGCATCTCACTTCACCAAGTTCCAGTGTGCAGAGGTCCCATTACAGAATGTGTAAGAAATGACCCCAAATTGGATAACTGTGTGTTTCAACCCTCTCTTCCCCCTCCCTAGTTGCTGAGAAACCTGTACATGCACCTCTGCCCCAGGCCATGCGCCTCATTTGGGCGATGCGGATCCTGCACACCCTTCTCTGGGCACATCAATCAGCCAGCTGGGAGAGCACCTGAAGGCGCTGGATGCTGGGCCGCGGATGTCTGTGAGGACTGCCCTGTGCCACCCCGGGAGTTTGTGATGCTTTCTGGAGTCAGTTTACAGCAGCATCCAGCTTTCCTGTGACCCAGCCTGGAGGCTGGGAATGTGGCCACAGGGTGCTGGAGTCATGCCCTTGGCCACACGTCCTGCTTCTCCTGCTAACCCTGTGGGGCTGGGCAAGCTGCCTATTCAGACCCTGACCCTCTCTCCCAACATTTTCCTCACTCTGATGCTGCCCTGAGCTGTGCTCTCCTGAGATTACCCATAGACCCTGCCCGAGCTCCAGCCTGGTTCTCCCCTCATCCTATCTCATAGATGAGGTCACTGAGCTGTGACCTGTCCAGGTGACCTGTCCCAAGGTAGTGCGGCCAGGACCCAGAGTCAGCTCTGTCTGCCTCCACCTTTATTTTTTAAATTTTAATTTATATTCAAAAGGTATTTTATCAAGTAAATGTTATAAGAACAGATTTTTTTTAAAAAAATTAAAGCGTTAAAAAGGCTTACAACAGAAACAACAAAAATCAGGCCTCTCCCTTACGGCTCCGTGCTACACAGTCCCAGAAGCACGGGAAACTCTGCTGTCTCTTCTGGTGTATTTTGCTATATAGGAACATTAATGTGCTTGTGTTGCTAGTTACTAATTTGTTCACTTTTACACATTATCTATCAACTTCCAAGTGAACATTTTATATGACTGCATAATATCCTGTTCACAACCTCTCATGATGTATCAGCCTTCTCAGGCTGCCATAACAAACACGTAGACTGGGTGAAATAAAAGCCTAATCAGATGAGATAAACCGTAAGCTGTGAAAAAAAAATTGATGAGAGAATTTGTGATTTGTAAGGTAGAATTGAAATAAATCAGAATGTAGTACAGAAAGACAGACAGATGAGAGAGCAGGAAAGAGACAGGGGGACATACTGAAAGGCTCGCCTGTGCCAGACAGAGAAGGGACGAGGCGGAGCTACAGAAGACCATGGCCAATTATTTCCTAAAGGGGAGGAAGGTATGAGCTCCTCAGACTGAACACATTGTATCACAGTGAACCCACAGCTCAGAGACAATAAATAAAGATTTTCAAACTACTAGAAAGAAAAGACACTTCATACTAAGGACTGGCTATCAATAGACAGCAGACTCTTCACCAGCAAAAAGAGGCCAGAAAACAATGGAGCAAAATGTTGAGGGGAAATTACTAGCAACACAATATTCTGTGCTCAACTGAAACATCTTTTCGGAATTATGGCTACATGTAAATATCTCTAGACATGCAGTACTGCAGTTCTGATGATCTGGTCACCATGGAGAGTGAGCAGATATTAAACAGTGGTAACATCATAAATGAGAGAGAAGAATTTGAAGAAAAGTTTACGAGTCTCTCATTTTGATCTGGGTGGTAAATTCAACATGATTTGCATTTATGTTTGTTTGTTAAAGCTCACAACAGAGATGTTGTTTGTTTTTTAAAGCTGGCTGCCTTTGTCTTTTCAGGAGAGTTTGATGAAATCTAGATTTTGGCTTCAGGAAAGTGCATGGTGTGGGCGTGTGTATCTCACAATGTGCCTCTTCCAATAACGGGAACCTCTCAATGGCGAAACAAAGCTGCGTCTCTGTCTCGTCTTTCCTTATTGAAATAATTTGAATTGGATGCATCTTTTTCTTCCTTTTGGCAATGACAAGACCTAGTGTATAATCACGTTTATTTTGCATATGGCAATAAACATTCAATTACAGTCCCCAGCTCACAAGATCAAAATCCACCAGCTAGCACACAAAGCTGACATAATTACCTACCCTGGAACACTGGTTTAGAAGAATGGGAAATTACAATTGTTAAATTATCCACAGGAGGGCTCTCCTGATGTTCCAAATACAAAAAGAGAAGCTTGGTTAGAAGTAGAAGGAAATAATTTGGGGGTGGGGGTGGGAATAGGCTGAACCGTCACAGTTTCAACATTTCAATAAATTACAAGATTCAATAGAGTGCCACGTCTCACACAAATTAAACTTCAGCTTTGTGCCACTGCACACATGTATAGCAACACAGGAAGGGCACGTTGGTACAAAGGAACACAGTGTTTCTCTGCAACCTCGTAGTCTGAAAGTCAATGGAACGATTTCAACACAAAAACTAGAGCCCACCACCTCTTTTTCTGAATATCTCATTGCCCAATCCTGCTTTTACTTAAACAGTCTAATACCTGAAGAAAAGGCGTCTGGGAAGATAATTGGTGAAGAACACTTATTTTCTCTTTTTATTCTCTATCGTTTCCCCAGTGCAAAGCCTACTATTAGGCACATACCGGGAAATCAATAATTTTTTGTTTTTGTTGCAGAACAAGCTAAATATTAATAAATTTTGCATTAAATATGCTTCCTAGAGAAATATTGCATTAAACAGGCTTCCTAGAGTAGGATTTCTAATGGATTTTGATACAACAAATGCATGGAGTGATGCTCTGAAGGGAGAGTACAGGAGGCAACGTTCCCTAAACTAGCTCAACACGGACACTTTTGTCACAGAGCAGCTCACAGGCACGTGGTCATATACTGGATTCCCCATGTAAATGTATTCTCGGGGTCATGGTCAAGACAGTTGACATTCCCACTTGTAGAACAGAAGTCCATGAGTGTGTGTTGCTGGGATTTCCTGAGCTTCCTCTTTTCCTGCTCTTCCCATGGCCATCTGGTTCTGTAAGCTGTTGCATGTCCTTCCAGTGCATCCCGTTTCTTGCTTTAGTTAATCTGTTGCGAGCTGAGAACTGTGATGGTTACACTGCTTCACTTAAGTGGCTCCATCAAGAGGACTTTCTCAGCTGCTGGTCACAGAAAACAACTTAAACAGCTTAGACACAAAGAGACAACTTCTCAGTTGGTTCATGTGGTTGAAAGGACTTCTGCTTCTTTTCATTTCTCTACCGCTGTCTTCATGTGCGAGGCCTGATGGCTGCTGAAAGCCCCAGACTCACATCTGACAGTTTAGTGGTCTGACCATGATAGAAAGCATTTATCGCTACAGATCTGGCAGAGAGGTCTCATTAGTCAAGCATGGATGGGATGCTGTCCCTAAGACAATCACTGCCATCAGAGTGCAGGGGAGGAGAAACCCTGCTGTGTGCATTTCTTCGCCCCAAGCTATCAACAGAGGCAGCCCAGATAGACTCACTCCTCCCTGAATGCAATGCAAGTCGTTTTGACAACATCACAGTCTGACACTACTGGAAAGGGGGATTAATTGGAAGCTCCTGGAGCAATAAGTGACTAGAGAAGCCACTCCTTTCCCTCAGGGCCTGAGAATCCCTCCATCATGTGAGACATTGAAGTGGGCGGGAGAACGGGCAAAAAGTGACTCAGCCACGTAAAATGGCACAGGAAAGCTCTTCACATGCATCTGCAGTGCTTCTCCCTCACAGACAGACACCAGGAGGTCTGTCTAGGGAAGCCACTTTTGCCCTGGCAGATGGCACCAGCAGGGAGCAGTAGGAGACCCAGCATCACCAGATAAACCACAAAAACCAAAGTAACGCTGCAAAGGCTCTGAAAACTGAACTGTGGCTTTATAACCCCTAAGACCTAGATGCTAACCACACACTAGGAGACTGACCTCTAAGAGAAAAGATTTAAATAGAGACTCCTGATGGAATAGAATGTACGGGATAGAACTGAAAATCACCTCCCGTATCAAGAATCAAGAAAGCCACAACTTAAATGAGAGAGAGAGTGTCTCTCCTATGTTTTCTTTAAGAAGTTTTATTGTTTCAGGGTGTATATTTAATTCTTTAATCCATTTTGAGTTGACTTTAGTGTATGGTGAAAGGTATGGGTCTAGTTTCATTCTCCTGCATGTAGATATCCAGGTCTCCCAGCACCATTTGCTAAAGAGGCAGTCTCTTCCCCAGTGTATAGGCTTGGTGCCTTTGTCAAAGATCAGATGGCTGTAGGTGTGTGTGCTGATTTCTGGATTCTCTATTCTATTCCATCGATCAGTGTGTCTGTTTTTATGCCAGTACCATACTGTTTTGGTTATTATAGCTTTGTAGTATAGTTTAAAGTCAGGTAGTGTTATGCCTCAGCTTTATTTTTTTTGCTCAGCGTTGCTTTGGCTATGCTCTGTTTTTATGCCAGTACCATACTGTTTTGGTTATTATAGCTTTGTAGTATAGTTTAAAGTCAGGTAGTGCTATGCTGTGAAACAAGTCAGGCACAGAAAGAGAAATACCACATGTTCTCACTTATTGGTGGGAGCTAAAAATAAATAAATAAATTCACACACACACACACACACACACACAAAACCGGGGGTGGGGGGAAGAAGACTTAACAACTATAACTCCTTGAAGCTGATATGACAAGCAAACAGAAAGGACATTGTTGGGTGGGAGGGAGGAGAGGGAGGAGGAGGGGGGTTTCAGTAATGGGCCACAATAATCAACCTCATTGTATATCGACAAAATAAAATTAAGAAAAAAATGAAAAAAAGTAAGAGAGAAAAAAACAACAACAACACAGATAACAACATCGAGATGAATCAAAATAACTGACAAAGATTTGAAAAAAATTGACAAAAAATTCCAAATAATTGAAATAATATGGTAAAGATTTGAAAGAAACTGCCATAAACATCAACTAAAAATCCTCTTGAAACAAATGAAAAATAGAAAATTTCAACAAAGAAATAGAAGTTATAAAAAAAAGCCAAGCGGAAATTATAGAACTGAAAAGCACAATAACCAGGATGTTCACAAGGTCATTGGACGGGCCCAACAGTAGACTGGAGACAACAGAGGATGGAATCAGTGAACTAAGGATAGATTGACAGAATCCACCCCATCTGAACAGAGAAAATACGTACTGAGAAAGATTCACAAAGCCTCCGGGGCCTGTGAGACAATCACAAAAGAGCCAACATTCATATTACCAGAGTCTCAGAAGAACAGAGGAAAGAGAGAGGGGCCAAGAGAGTATCAAAAAATAGTGAAAACTCCCCAAATTTGGCAAAAGGCACAAAACTACAGCCTCAAGGAGCTAAGAAAACCCCATATAGGATAAACCCAAAGAAACCCACGCCAAGGATCTTAGTCCATTTCTGTGTTGCTATAACAGAATGCCTGAGACTGGGTGATTTATAAAGAACAGAGGTTTGTTTGGCTCACGATTCTAGGACAGCTGCATCTGGCAGGGGCCTCAGGCAGCTTCTACTCATGGTGGAAAGTGGCAGCAGCCGGTGGGTATGAGCAGATCACATGGCAAGAGAGAGGTGTGGGGAGGTGCCAGGGTCCCATAAACAACCAGCTCTCACAGGAACTAGTAAAGTGAGAACTAACTCAGTAACCCCACTCCCCAGGGTGAACATTAATCCATTCGTGCGGGATCCGCCCCCACGATCCAAATAGCTCCTAACACTGCCACACTGGAGATCAGATTCCCACATCAGCTTTGGGGAGACAACATACCCAAATTCTGCCACCAAAAATACCTAACAATTAAACTTTTAAAAACTAAAGGCAAAGAAAAAAATCACGAAAGTAGCCAGAGAAATGACAGACCAGTCATGGGACGGCAGTGGAACTCTCATCTGAAACCCGAAGTCCAGAGGAAGTGGTATGTCGTTCAATTCAAGTCAATTTTTCACCAGCAAGCTCTCAACTGGGAATTTTATACCTGGCAAAACTACCCTTCAGGAAGACATTTTCGGACTAAGAAAAATTAAAAGAATTTGTCACTAGCAGACCTACCTTTAAGAGTGACCAAAGGAAATTTATCAAAAAGGAAATGATCAAGAAAAAAATTGGTACATTAAGATAGAGGAAGAAACAATAGAAAGCAGAACATTGGCACATGCAACAAACTATCCTTTTCCTGATGAGTTTTATAAACCTTATTGATTAATAATCAAATATTGCATAATATTAGTATATAATATTATAATTATACCATATGATAATTAAGAATTGTAAAGTGTGCAAGATAAAGGAATGTAAGAGGGAGTAAGCTTTTCCTACTTAACCCAAAATGGTAAAATGTTGATATCAGTAGATTGTGACATGTCACATGTGTGTATTATAAAACCAAGAGCAAGCACTGTGAACACTATACAGAGATGCATTCCAAAACATTGTAAGTAAATCAAGATGAAATCCTAGAACACATCAGTGTAATCCATAGGAAGGCAAGAAAACAGAAATAAAACAGAACCAGAGGCAACAAGCAGAACACATATAATAAAATGGGAGACTCAAGCACTAACGTGTTGACAATTATCTTAAATGCAAATAATCTAAATGTATCAATCCAAAAAGAGATTGGCAGAGTGGGTAAAAAAAGATGACTGTAAAATTTACATAGAAAGGCACAGACACTAGAATAGCTAAAACAATCTTGACAAAGAAAAATAAATTGGAGGAATCCCTGTACCCAGTACTAAGCCACTGTAACCAAGACTGCGTGATATTGACAGATGGACAAACACATTGGTCAATGGAACAGAATATGGAGCCCAGAAGTGGACCCACACACTTATGCTTACCTGCTTTTTCACAAAGCTGCAAAAGCAATTCAATGGAAAGCAATAGCCTTTTCAACAAATAATGTTGGAACAATTGAACATCTGTAGACAAAGGAATAAAACTAGACCTAAATCTTACATCTTATGTAAAACTAACTCAGAATGGACCTTGAACTTAAATGTAAAGCATAAAACTATAAAACTTTTAGAAAAAGTCAGAGGAGAAAATCGTCAGGATTAAGTCTAGGCAAAGATTTTAGACTTGATACCAAAAGCATAATCCAAAAGAGAAAAGCTGATAAATTGAATATTATCAAAAATAAAAAATTTTATTCTTCAAAACCCCATTTGAAGATGAAAAGACAAGCTACAGACTGGGAGAAAATATTTGCAAATCTCATACTGAAGAAGGACTGGATTCTAGAATGTACAAAGAACTCTCAGATCTTGACAGTAAAAAAGTAAACAGTCCAATTGTAAAATTACCAGAGAGGAGATAGATGCAGCAAGTAAACGCAGGAAAAGATGCCTAACATCATTAGCCATGTGGGAAATGCAACTTTAAACCACAATTAGATATCACTAGACCCCTATCAGAGTGGCTAAAATAAAATTAAAAAAAAAAAAAAAACAATGACAACACCAAATGCTGGTAAAGATGTGGAGAAATTGGGTCACTCGTGCATTGCTGGTAGGAATGTAAAAATGGCTCAGCCATTCTAAAAACATTTGGCGATTTCTTATAAATCTAAACATGCACTGTATATATATAACCCAGCAACTGCACTCTTGGGCATTTATCCCAGAGAAATAAAAACTTATGTTCCCACAAAAAGCTTTACAGGAATGTTTAAAGCAGCTTTATTTGTAAGATCCCCAAACTGAAAACAACCCAGATGTCCTTCAACAGATGATGCTTAAACAAGCCATGAGGTGTGTCCACACCGTGGGATACTACCCAGCAAGGAAAAACGACAGACCTTCAGTACACTCAGTAACTTGAATGAATCGCCAGAGAATACCTCTGAGTAAAAGAAGCCAATCTCAAAAGGTTACAAACTATATGACTCCATTTATACAACATTTTTGTAATGACAAACTTTAGAAATAGAGAACAGACTAGTCATTGCCAGGGGTTAGGGACAGGGTGGAATGGGTCGTGGGTGGGGCAGCCACAGGGAGGTGGGTGTGGTTATGAGACTGCAGCAGGAGGGATCCTCGCGGTCACGGAAACGTTCAGCATCCTGACCGTGCTGATGGACACGTGCAGCTGGACCTGTGATAAGACGGTGTAGAACTGAACGCACACACAGAGGAGCACAAAGAAAACTGGGCAACTCTGAGCCACGTGGGTAGATGGCACTAGCGTCAATGTCCTGGCTGTGATACTGTGCTATAATTGTGTCAGATGTTACCCTGAAGGAACCGGGTGAAGTCTTCACAGAATTTCTCTGGCTTATTTCTTAAAACTGCGTGTGTATCTGTAATTATCTCAATAAAATTTTAATGATAAAAGACATTTGCTTTCTGGCATTCTGAATGAAAGACCCACTAAATGTTGAGGCATCAGCAGAAAGTGATTAGTTAGAAAATCCATGTTTCGATGGGTTATCTTGAACCGGTTCCATCACACATATTACCACCAACTCTCACCCTCCTCTAGAATTTATACTCAGGATTTGGTTTAATCAGTTATGGTGAGAAACGCAGACCCAGAAATGACTGTCATACACAAAGAGGTTTATACTCAGGGATCCCTAGAAACAGGCGTGGCTCGCAACGGGCCATGTGGGAAGGGCCAGGCTTGGTCGGAGGCAGCGGGCGCGTGAGTCGGGCATGGCCCAGAGCCTTCTTGGGGGTTTCCATGGGAAGGAGTGAGCAAGGCAGGGGAGGTGCCTGAGTCAGTTTAGGACTGGAGACTCTGGGTAATTTGGGCGGGCTCTGGGATAGAGGGACGGTCCCTTGTGGTCTGGTAGCTGGTCCTGGGGTGATTTAGGGTGAAGAGAAGACTGGCGTTTTGTATGGGAGTTTGGTGGAGAAGATGATTGGGGTGTGGGCTCAGGATTGGTCAGTTTGTGTATTAAAGGCCGGATGACAGAGGAGTTTGCTGTCTCTAGGAACTGGGTAACTGGGAAGGGCAGTCTCTGCAGGATCAAGGCCCCAAATGCCAGAGCATGAGGAATAGAGGAAATGAGAAATCTGGTCAGTAGCTCTCCCTACTGACTCTGTGACATGTTCTTCTTCACAATTGCCAGACACAGGCTCCCCCAGCACTGAACACGCAACACAGGAGACAATCCTGGGAAATTCAGGGGGAGGGGGACAGTCTCCGCAGGACAAACTGCGATCACGAGATATATCATAGCTTTTACTACAACTCAGAATAACCATAACAATCGTACCCCACTTCCTCTAGATCACAACAACAGGCACCCAAAGGTACAACTAAAACCACGCAGAAGGAACAGAAAGCCTGACTGAAGGGACCAAGTTTATCAGTCCAGATGTCCTTCCTTTCTTATGAGGACCCCATGGTAAACTTGGGGTCCTTTTCTGCCAGTGAACCTTGACTGGACCACATGACCCCCCAAGAGGCTTTCTCCACTGAGAGTCTTGGGAATAAGAATTTGAGGTTTTCATTCTTTTTGTAAAAGCTAGGACCCTCCTGCTGCAATGCACCCATGCACGTGCGGTGCACAGTGTTCTTGTGGAAATGTTTTCTCTCCCAGACTTCAACAGAAGCTTTGCAAACTAATAGCCAGCCTGGCTCAGGGAAACAAACGTCCCCATGGCAAGGGACCACTTATATAACCAAGAAGGGCAGGAGACCTACTCCAAAGTGACTTTTTACCTCTGTGAAGAGAAAGTCCTTGGAGCTTCTCTCCTTAAAATAAAATTTAAAAAAAAAAGACAAACCCAAGGTCATCTAGATTGTCTCATATTATTTTTTAGTAGTTTTATAGTTTTGCATTTTATATTTAGGTCTATGATCCATTTTGAGTTAATTTTTGTGAAGGGTGCAAGATTTATGTCTAAATTCTTTTTTTTTTTTTTTTTTGCATGTGGATTTCCAGTTGTTCTAGCACCATTTGTTGAAAAGACTATCTTTTTAGGGCTGGCTCATTAGCTCACTTGGGAGAGTGTGGTACTGATAATACCAAGGTCAAGGGTTTGGATTCCCATATTGGCCAGTGGCCAAAAAAAAAGACTATCTTTTCTCCATTGCATTAACTTTGTTAAAGACCAGTTGATGATATTTATGTGGGTCAATTTCCGGTTTCTCTTTTCTGTTCCATGGATTTATTTGTCTTTTTTTTTTTTTTGCCAATACCACACTGTCTTGATTACTGGAGCTTTACAGAAAGACTTGAAATCAGGTAGTGTCAGTCCACTGACCTTATTCTCCTTCAATATTGTGTTGACTCTTCTGGGTCTTTTGCCTCTCCGTATAAACTTTAGAATCAATTTGTTGATATTGACAAAATAACTAGTTATGATTTTGATTGGGATTGCATTGAATCTATAGATCAAGTTGGGAAGAACTGACATCTTGACAATATTGTTTTCTACTCACAAACATGGTATATCTCTCTATTTATTTAGTTCTTCCTAGATTTCTTTCACCAGAGTGTTATAGTTTTCCTTATATAGATCTTATATCTTAGGCTCACAGAGACACGGGCCAATCTTTAACTCACCCTCCGCAGTGTCCCCTGCAGCCCTGCAATCATCCCAGCACAGGGGCCATGTCTGTCCTGTTTGTTCCTCTATTCCAATTGCGCTCAGCAGAGCATTGGGAGCATAGGAAGGGACCAGCATCCATGTGTTAAGTTTCACTGAACTTAGACGATCACAGAAGTGGCACAGTCAGAGCTTGGGCTGCTCGCTAGGAGCTCCACGGTCCACCTGTGCTGGTCAGCAAGGCTGCTCACTGGACTCTCCTGGTGCCCGTCCTTCCAGTATATGACAGGACTGCTCGTCCTGGCCCCCGGGGGTTGAGTGGGGTTGGAGACCCCATTCTGACCACTGAGTTGTGAGCAGAAAGAATGAGTGTCACCTCCAGACCACACATTTAATTTCTGGCTTGAGAACTCTCAGGGCTCACTTCCCCCTGTATAACCACTGGCAGCCCCCAGGATGGTGACCTGGCCTGGGTCTGAGTCATAAGAAGCAGAGCCTTTTGTCAACATGTCCCGTGCTGATCAACATGCCTGTGCTGTTTCAGGGGCTAAGACTGTGCAGTGTTTGTTGTAGCATCATAACCAAGCCTGTCCTAGCTGATGACAGCCTCCATGCTGGGGACCAGGCAGGGCAGAGGGCCAGGAACTCAGTCCTGCAGAATAGAGAGCAGGGCACAGGGATTAGAGATGAGGAGACATCAGTCAGTCTAGACGGCAGGGACCCGGCGGGCTGGCTGTGTCGTGGGCACAGGGTCACGGCCAGCCCCATCTATAACAATAATGGAATTATCCCTGAACCTCTCCCTGACTGTGAACCATGTCCACTCAAAGAATTAGGAAAACCGTGTTCCAGGCAGACCCGTGCAAAGACAGTAAAAAGAGGAGACTGTCTTCCCTCCTTCGGAGCAAGTGTCGGGACGTCCGCAGCTGGACACGCTGCTCATGGCTGACCTGCATGTGTTTCTCCTCATGCACAGGAGAAGCTGCTAACTCTGCTTAGACTCGCACCGGGGGTGAGGAGAACCCAGAAGTGCTGAGGCCCAGTGTCGCACATGCTAGCTGAAGCGAGTAACGTGTTCCTCTTCCTGAAGAACGCAGTGTCCTCCTCGGTGTTATTCGGTAGCTTTAAACATCCAGCTTCACCACCCCTTTTCATTACAAACGCCCTCCTTAGAGTCAAAGGAATTACAGCTCATTAACTTGCCTAATTTGCACGCTTCCCAATTATATACCTAGTGATACAAATACAAGCAGGCGAATGTTCAGTGCAAACAATGACTTAAGTCTGGAATAAACAACTTCCCTTATTTCCATCAGCACTGTAGTTCTCTGTCTTGCTCCAGACACAAACCGGAGAGTGAATCTGTTTTGGACAACGGGGCTATAGGTCTTTGGGCTGCTCTTTTATCCCCTAAATCTTCAAGCCAGGGCGAAGGCATTTAGACAAAGACCAAATCCACGCAATGGAAACGCCTTCCAGCTATTAATTGGAAGTTCAGAATGCTCCACTGCAGGGAGTTTGTTCTTGCTGGCAGCTTCCCTGTTCAGCCTTTTCACCCTGAAAATTCTGGCATTTGAGGGCGAGAGGAAGTTTTGCTGGTTTTGGCTGGGATGTTAGGCAGAGGAGTGCAGGAGACAGAAGGAAGATCGCCCTTGAGTAGCAGGATGGTAAAAACGGGCCTTGAGAGGTGGACTCATTTCCTACAGCTGCCGTAACAAGTTACCTCAAACGGGGTGGCTTAAACAACAGAAATTAACCCTCTCACAGTTCTGGAGCCTGGAAGTCCAAAATCAAGGTGTCCTCAGGGTTGACCGAGAATCCGTTCCATGCCTCTGTCCTGGCTTCTGGTGGCACCTGCAATTCTTGTCCGTCAGCTTGTGGAGGCAGCACTCCAGTCTCTGCCTCTGTGTTCACATGCACTTCTTTCCTGGGTCTTCTCTCTGTGCGTGCCCAAATTTCCCTCTTTTTGCACCAGTCATTGGGTTGGGGCCCGCTCTAATTCAGTACGACCTCATCCAATAGGATCTTATCTTAACTCGATTACATTTGCAAAGTCCCTATTTGCAAACGAGGTCATAGTCCTAGGTACCAGGGGTTCAGACTTGAACGTATCTTGTTGAGGGACACAATCCTACCCACTACAGCAGGTGTTTGGTATTTAGAAAGCACTTCATAGATTTTAGCTTTCTCTTTAAGAAATCTATATCTAGCCCCCTGTATTCTCATCAGATAATTTGCATTTTCTTCCTTAGAGGAAAAGCTGTTAAATATGTGATTCCTCACCTTCCCCACACCTCACCCCCATCACCACACCGTCCACTCCTGCGCTGCAGGGCCTTCCTCCATCCAGCCCTCCACCTCTGTCTCTTCTTTATCCCTAGTTTCCTGACATTGCTGAAAGCTGACTTGACACCACCTGAATTAAAGATTCACCCGAGGGACCCATTGCCTGCAGGACATGTCATTCCTTCAGGAACTGCTAACACACATGTCCTTCTTAGGAAGCCAGCCTCCTTCCCCCACGGGGAGGTCCTCTTTGTTGGCTTTCCCGACATTCAGAAGCTCACCGCACCTCTTGTGCATGATACTCCTACAGATAGGATGCTGTGAAGTTCAAGGTCATTTTCCCAGCACCTGGTGAATGTGCTAGAAGAACAGCTCCTTCTTGAAGAAATTATCACCGACTAATCTTCAAGGTTATTGCAGCACTTTGCACTCTTTGGCCATTTCTCTGGGAACCCTTCACAGACACACGCTTGGACATCAAGTCTTGCCAAGCTTCTGATTGGTTGATCCTATATTTCACAAGCATTTAGGCTACAGTTAAGAGAAATCTGTATAAAATTGTCAGGTACCTTGCTTTGGGTTCTAAAGCTCATGGAAGCTTCCTAGGAGGATGTAAAGAACTGGGTTTGCACAGACAGTTGACTGGAGGGTTTTACATGGACCGTTGAGTAGGCGGCATCTTGGAGGCATTGCAGAGACCAAGAGTAAAGTGCACCAAAAACGAAAGACTTTCATTTTTATTTCCTCCAAATGTGAATAAGGTGGACTTTGCAAACTACAGCTCCATGAGCTTCACATTGATTGCAGAAATAATTCTAGAATGTGCTGTGGAGAAAGTAAATGATAAATCCCAAAGAAGAAATCAAGAAAAGCGTTAACGAACCGCACTCATTTTCCCCTGTGATGGGATTGCTAGGGGATTAAAAGAGGGAGATGCAGTGGCTGCGCAGTGGCTGTTGACTCACCAACTTTCATCCTGGTGTGTTCCGAGGTGCTGCTGTTCTAAGCACCCTGCAGCCTCCAGTGGAGCAATGACGGGGCATGCATTCCCTCCTGAAGCAGACCATTCCATCTTTTAGCTGCTCAGACTTGAAAAAAGTGAGCTGAGATGCCAGGTACCATTCAAGCTTTATTAAAGAAAGAAATCTGCTGGGCTGTGCTCAGAGTGGGGAACAGCCCGGGGCTGCCCTGAAAATGGGGGACAGTAGCTAACATAGGGCGGTGAGGCTTATGTTCGTGTGTTGGTGCCAAGAGCTGGGTGATGTAATTCCAGGGTGGGGATTGGAATAGGTCATGGGAATGGAGAGTTCTGCACATGCAGAAACGCCGAAAGTTTCATTTTCTCCAAAACCATGAGGCTTCTTATAAAAGAGAACGGGGGAGGGGAGGGGAGGAGGTGGATGGTGCCATTTTGTATTTGGGCTTATCTAAGATGGTGCTGGTTATGTTGCAGATCTATTAAGACCACCAGAACATTTCCTTTTTTTCTTCTCTGTGCCAGAATTGGACACCCTGAGTCTTCTCCTTATTGCTATTAATTAATTTAAGCACTTATAAGTTCATCACGTGGAAGCCATCACCACCTGCACCCTAACACAGAGATTTTCTCCATTTAGCCCAACATCCAATCAGTCATGTTGGCAGCCACACCTCTCTGTGGGCCCTACTGGGATTCCTCTTAGCTAAAACTCTTACACATAGCAGTAGCTCATCAGTCAAGGCCACCATGTCTTCATGTGTATCATTGGATTTCTTATTTAAAGCAGGATCTGACATTATCTGTGTTGAATTTTCTCATATTTAGTTCAATTTCCTAATGCGTAGTTGTTAATCAGGAGCAGGTGCCAGAATGATCTGCGGAGGCTTCTCCAAATACAGGTGTCGGTCCCTCTCTTCAGATGGCATCAGCCCATGTAACACAATATTTAGTACCCATGGAGAAGGTACGTCATTTTCTCCATTTGGAGGGCCCTGGAGCCCAGAACACACACAGCAACCTGTAAAGAAGTCTGAACCCAATGTACAGAAGGTTCTGCAATAGAGGGGGAGGTAGATCCAAGCGGTATAGCTTTATTAAAGTTATTTATTATCATCCTCAAGCTGGTGCATTCCAGAAAAGCATGGGTTATTAAAATTAAGAGGCAGACAACAAACAGGGAGCAAATTTGTAATAATCGTGGGAGACAAGGAACTAATATTTTAATGCAAACAGAATTCGTAAATGTCAATAAGAACAGTAGAAACCACAGAGGTCAACATACTACTGATGTTAATAGATAACTTATGAAAAGAGAAAGAGAAATGATCAACAAATATGGAAACGAGGTCACGATGCCTAGTAAACAAAGAAATACAAATTAAAACAATATCGAGATTGTGTTGAGGGTTTTTTTAGTTGTGTTCAGTGCTCTCTGGAGTACAATGTGGGGCGCTTACGTGCTGCTTCTGCAAATGAACTGGCAGTAAGTACCACTTTGGGGACTCCATCACAAAGAACAACAACATGACAAAAGTATCCGTGCCTCTAAATGTTAATTTTCATAATGTTTAATAGCCTTTTTAACAAGGGAAAAATGGAAATAATCTAAATGTCCACCATCAGAGGACGGGCTGGGTAAATTGTGCTTATCTCCTGCAGAAAGCTTTCTGGTCCCCACCTCCCCTGTGAGCACTCGGGATTGCTCGATCAAAGCTCTCGTATTCTAGGGTCACATCACACTGTGATTACCTGTCTCTGTGTCTGTCTTCCCCCTACCCTGTGAAGTATTTGTGGCAGAGATGTGGTTTATTTATCTGTGTATCTCCACTACCAGTTCGGTGTTTCACCTGTAGTAGCTACTCAATAAATGCTTATTAAATGAACAATAACAAAGTATATATGAAATGTCCTGTACTTATGAAAATACTGACAGTATGTCATATAATTTAAAAATCCTTGTGTGATAATGTCAAGTAGAAAAAGGCAGAGTGTATTCTTGTATTTATAATGATAAAAGAGGTCATGTTGATTAAGTGCCTTCTGTGTGAAGCACAATATATACATATACGTATCTATGTATATATTTTTTCTTTTAATTTTTATTATGATCCTTTGAGGTTCCATCTCCTTTTAAGATAAATAGCGTTTTTATCTTTACCCTACTGATTAAGAAGCTGAACCTTTGGGAGTTAAGAAACTCGGTCAAGATGACAGTACCAGGAGGCTCAGCCGGAGTACGTACCCGGGAAGTCTGACCCCAGAAGCTGACCTCTTGAGTAGCATGCTGTACCGTCTCTACTATGAATACGGGCAAAGCAGAGACACCAAAAACCTGCCTGCACTGAAAAAGTGTTGTACAAAACTCACCAAACTATAAACCATGATTGGCTTTGCCTGGTAGGACTATAAAGGGTCAGTTTTTTTTATTACACATTTTCTGTATCAACCCTGTATGACATTCACAATCGGAAAAATAATAGCAACTTTTGGAAAAAAGGAGAGCAGTGGCAAATAAGTGGGCATGTACTGACTGCAAAATAAAAAGGTGGCTTAGGACCCACCCAAAGGGTCCTGTTTGCTGAAGTATTAAAAGAACCTTGTCAATAACCCAGAGCCGGATTGCCTAGCAGCAAAGTGCCCGTGTGTTTAGGGCCCCAGCTCAACTGTGGCAGCAAAATCAAGAGAAAATTTTAGCTTGAGTCAAATACCCGGTGATCAAAAAATCTAGAGAGGAGCTATTTAAATGTCAGAATGCATGGAAGCATCATGGTACAATGTGGTTTTGCTTTTATTTTCATTACAGATGGCATGTAGTGTATCTATGTATATATTTTTTCTTTTAATTTTTATTATGATCCTTTGAGGTTCCATCTCCTTTTAAGATAAATAGCGTTTTTATCTTTACCCTACTGATTAAGAAGCTGAACCTTTGGGAGTTAAGAAACTCGGTCAAGATGACAGTACCAGGAGGCTCAGCCGGAGCACGTACCCGGGAAGTCTGACCCCAGAAGCTGACCTCTTGAGTAGCATGCTGTACCGTCTCTACTATGAATACGGGCAAAGCAGAGACACCAAAAACCTGCCTGCACTGAAAAAGTGTTGTACAAAACTCACCAAACTATAAACCATGATTGGCTTTGCCTGGTAGGACTATAAAGGGTCAGTTTTTTTTATTACACATTTTCTGTATCAACCCTGTATGACATTCACAATCGGAAAAATAATAGCAACTTTTGGAAAAAAGGAGAGAGCAGTGGCAAAAAAGTGGACATGTACTGACTGCAAAATAAAAAGGTGGCTTAGGACCCACCCAAAGGGTCCTGTTTGCTAAAGTATTAAAAGAACCTTGTCAATAACCCAGAGCCGGATTGCCTAGCAGCAAAGTGCCCGTGTGTTTAGGGCCCCAGCTCAACTGTGGCAGCAAAATCAAGAGAAAATTTTAGCTTGAGTCAAATACCCGGTGATCAAAAAATCTAGAGAGGAGCTATTTAAATGTCAGAATGCATGGAAGCATCATGGTACAATGTGGTTTTGCTTTTATTTTCATTACAGATGGCATGTAGGGACTTTTTCTGTGGCATTTAAGGCCTCTAAATACTTTTGTGTGGCCCAGAAAGAGCTGTACATTATGCAGGGGTTGTTCACAGAATGGCTTCGAGGAGACAGGAAAGTCGTGGTATGTTTTCAAATCATAGACCAGACACAGATGGTATAGAAGGCCACCGAGGGGAGGGAATGAAAGGACATTTCCTGTCACGTGTTCCAGATGTCCTGGGCATGGTCCCATGGAACTTTTCTCTGATGCTATTAACTGGGGGAGCTGAGACTTGCCTTTTCAAGTACATCCTGCCAAGGGGCTGAGTTTGTGTCAGCAGGATACAGCTGCACAGGCTCCGGGGTGGCCAAGCAGTTATTGAACGTGACATCAGTAGTCCTGTTGATATTTATTTCATTGTACTTTGCCATTAATTTCAAGCTGATGCCAATGAAATAGGACACTGGGACAGGCTAATGGCTTCCTGCCCCACGCTGGTGGCAGCTGACATGTTTATTTTCCTAGCTGGAGGCATTGATCCCACGGCCAGACATCAACTACAAAGACTACCAAGTGAATGATGATGAATTTAAAAATATTTTGCAAGAACATAGTTGGGTTTTACAAGAATGTGACAAACATTCACGGAATCTTCATTAAACACAGACCTCTCAGCAGGACTGCAAGAGTAAACGCTGTTTGTTTCAGGCAAACTGAGAGAAACATGAGCAGTTTTCTAGTTTTCTCAAATTCAAATTGGAACTTTGGTCCCACTAGGTTTTGTTTTTTTTCTAAGAAATTAAAACAGTGATTGAAAAAAAAATTATTTCTCTTCTCTTTCAAAAGGCATGGCCAAAATATTGGCACAGCCCATGAACTGTGATTGGTGTCAGGCTTTCTTAAGTTTCATCCAAACTGTTTGCTACTTTTTTTTTCCAGTTTGCATTTTTATTATTTTCCTGTCTTTTTCCTCCCCCAGTTTTATTGAGGTATAATTGACACATAAACATTGTATATATTTATGGTGCACAACACGATGTATGATATGCTTGTGAGATGATCACCTCAATCATGCAATTAACATGTCCATTACCTCCCATAGCTACTCTTTTTTGTGGTGAGAGCACTTTAAGATCCACTCTCTTAGCAAATCTCCAGTGTGCAATACAGGACTGTTCACTGTAGCCGCCTGGCTGCACATGAGGTCTCCGGAGCTCCCTCATCCTGCACGGCTGAAGCTCTGACCACCGTCCCCATGTTTCCCTCACCCCCCGTCACCCCCAGCCCCTGTCACCCACCACGCTCCTCTCCCTTCCTAGGAGTCTGGCATTTCTAGACTGCTACCACTGTTTTTAATTTCACCTTTCAAAGCCCTAAGCACTGAACAGATTCGAACTGAAATAAAATTACAGATATGCATTTTTTCTTTTACCTTCAAATGTTCCATTTTCTTTTCCCTTGTCTCTCCCTCCCCCCATTTAAGCAGATCTGTAGCCTTGAGCTAAAGAGGAGGAATGAGGCAGGGCAAGAATTGTCAATCAATCCATCAAATAAAAGTCTAGGTCCTTAGAACACCAGAAGGGGCTCACGGCATGGACGAAACATTTTGAGAAATGTGAGACGGTTTCCTCGGAGACAGGAAAGAGTCTCTGGATGGGGGAAGGGAGACAGGTAAGAAGTGAAGAGAGCGATCCGTGCCCAGGGACCAGGGCGAGCGCACCACGGGGGTTGGTGGCCCAAATCTATAGCGCCCCGTCCCTGCGTCCCCACGTCCCCACCAGCACACGGGGTAATGTGCACATGTAATTCCCAAAGGACCTACGTTTTCTCTGGGGAGAGGCGGGAGGCCCAAGTAGATGGAGATAGTTCCTTCACTCCTGCAGAACTGAGGACCCACATGGTAACTAACTTGAAGCTGTAGAGTAAAGTAAATCGTATTTCCCACATACCCAAGGTGTGGCCGGAGGTCGCCGACCAGTCAGACATTTCGCGTCTGTGCCCTGGCTGGCTACAAATCCTCAAATCAGCCATGCCATTTTCAGGCAATGGCCGTGGAATTTCAGAGGTGAATGCTGATTTCAGAAACACCAGTGGCCTGAGATGAAATTTAGTTTCAATGTTTCCTGCAAAATCTACATTCCCAGACATATCACGATGGCAGGCAGAGGAAATGAAGAGCCGGCCAATGGAGATTTTTCAGCATTTCCTGCTGACTTTAATTCTTTGATTTCTGGGAAAATACCTAGAAAGGTTGAGGGGCATAGAGAATTATCTGGAAGGCCCCTAATGCAAAGTTGGAAATTCTTTATAAAATAAAAGCTGGAACCTTTATTCTGAGAGAGGGAAGGGCAGTTCCTGTGACACCAGCTCTAGGTGTCAGGACAAGGGCACCTGGAGACCCCATTAAGTTGACAGTCCCTTTAAGCATCCATAAATTCATCAGCTCCTACCACGTGTGGTCAAAGGGCTGGACTGAAGAGCAAATCAAAAGAAAGTCTCCTGAGCAGAANACCACGTGTGGTCAAAGGGCTGGACTGAAGAGCAAATCAAAAGAAAGTCTCCTGAGCAGAAAGCTGTCCGAGGCAGCCACTGTGCATTTAAACAAGCAAAACGTTTCACCTGTGTACTTTGCTTGTGGCAAAACCAGCCATTTCCTGCAAACCGTACCCATGATGAGAACCAAGCATGAGAGACGCAGCGGCCGAGGTGGGCTCCGGGCAGCTAGGATTCTAGAGGATTCTAGAGAAGCACGTTGCTCTGCACCTTAGTCACCACCAGAGAGTCAGGGTCGTGAGACTACACATCGACAAAGAGAATGCAGCTGGACGCCCAGGCAGGGACAGCAGTCCTGAGCTTCTGCTT